>NW_017619843.1:280000-565000 GCF_001879475.1 Ipomoea nil | reverse complement strand
GTTATAACGGTATAAGGGTACTTTTGTCACACAAGAATGTATTAGGGACAATTTTGTTCATTATAATTAAAGTGTATAACATTTAATGAAAAATATTTACCTTTATTAGCATACAAATGTAAATATTAACACAAATGTGTTTATATCTTAATTGATAAAGCTCATGGTTTTTAACTTAAAGGTTAAGAGTTCAATCCTCACCTTAAACATTTAATTCATTATACTATACATTTATTAAAAAAAAAAAAACAAACCGATCGGTTTCTCAGTACCCGAACCGAACTGAACCGATCGGTTTCCTCCGATCGGTACTTCGATCTAAGACCGAACCGAAGTGAACCACTTCGGTTCGGTTTGGGTTACCCGAACCGAAATGTTCAGCCCTAAATATTTTTTTTTCAAGGCAACCATAATGGTTATTTTATAGATATGCAGAAATAGAATCTGGGGGGACGACGTCCCAATACATAGCTGTAGTAGAATCAAAAGCAGTAGAAGCTAAACTATGTGCTAAAAAATTCTGAGATCTAGGTACGAAACTGTTAGGAATATAGCGGAATATTGCGGAAGCGAAGAATCGAAAATTGAGAATTATAGAAGTTAAATAATAGGGAAAGTATGTAAATGAAGAAAATTATATATAAATGACAAATGAATCTAATATAAAATGAGAAAATATAAAATATATATATAAATTCTCAAAAGAGAATAACAAATGAAATATATATATATTTGTATGTAAGGAACACTAAAGACAAAGAAGATGAATTCAATAATTGATGCATTATTACAAAAACAAGCAAAGCTATTTATACTATTCTAAATGAGAGAAAAAAGGCATTAAGGAGGGATGAAGTGCAACGTGGAGAAAGCTGCTAGCTTTATGGTGAGAGTGGAAGATGCCAACATGGTGAAATGGTCCATGTGTAAATATTTGAGCCACACATTCCCAACAATCTCCACCTTGGATCAAATTCATTGTGGGAATTAATAGCTGGAACAGCCGACAAAGCTCGAGCACTGCTTGAACTTAGCAATAGGAAAAGCTTCAGAATAGCAGGATGGATCACCATCAACTTCCTATGCGACTGAAAGAGCATAAGCAACCATGTTGGTTTCATCATCACTAGCATACCTAGCAGGTTTCTTGATTGTCCTCCTAGGCCGATCCATAGCAATGGAATACTCTCGTAGTGGCTCGACGAGAGGTGTTGTGCTAGTAGATGCATCATCTTTAGTATTACCGTCAGCAATAGTAACACTATCAATAGGCCTGAACTCAAACTCCACCTTTTCACCAGTACTCTGCGTCTCACCTGTACTGGGAACTTTTTCAGAAGAAAGTAGTGCATTTTCGTCAAAAGTGATATCTCGACTCAGAATGATTTTCTGAGAATCAGGAGACCATAGACGATACCCTTTTGACTCAGAGGCATAACCAAGGAAAATGCATTTGACAGCTCGAGGGTTTAATTTACCCTTACTGGAATGAGCATAAGCAGGACATCCAAAAACTCTTAAGGTAGAGTAGTCAACAGGATTACCTGACCAAACTTCCTCTGGAATTTTGAAATCAAGGGATGAATGTGGAGATCTATTTACCAAATAGCAAGCAGTAGAAGCGGCCTCGGCCCAAAAATCACGCCGTTTCCATAACCCAGCATTAGAGAGCATACAACGAGCTCTTTCTAATAGAGTCCTGTTCAAACGTTCGGCAACACCATTTTGCTGGGGTTTACCAGGCAAGGTCTTGTGCCTGGCGATTCCATTTGCCGCACAGAAGTCATTGAAATCTGACTCACAGAACTCCAAGTCATTGTCTGTCCTGAGCTTCTTGACTTTTTTTCCTGTCTGAGTCTCAACAAGTATTTTCCACTTCTTGAAAATAGAAAATGCCTGATTTTTGTGTTTCAGGAAATAGACCCAGACTTTACGAGAAAAGTCATCAATAATAGACATAAAATATCTACAGCCTCCCATAGACTGGAATTTAGTTGGTCCCCATAAATCAGAATGTATGTATTCCAATACATCTTTGGTACGGTGTGTAGCAGTAGAGAAACTAACCCTCTTTTGTTTCTCAAAAACACAATGCTCACAAAACTGTAATTTACCCGTACCTGAACCACCAAGGAGACCTTTCTTGCTCAGGAGATGCATGCCTTTCTCACTCATATGCCCCAGACGCATATGCCATAATTGAGTGAGATCCGCATCAGACATCGATGAGGATACCGCTACTGAACCTGTCACAGTATTGCCATGCAACACGTACAAGCTTCCAGAACGAGAAGCTTTCATGAGAACAAGAGAGCCTTTTATGACTTTCAGAACTCCACCTTCAGCTATGTACTTGCACCCCAGAGATTCCAAGGTGCCCAAGGATATCAGATTGCGTTTCAAATCAGGAATATACCGAACATTGGTAAGAGTCCTGACAACATTATCATGAGTTTTAATCTGAACACTTCCAATTCCACTAACCTTGCATTGGGTATCATTACCCATCAAGACAAATCCACCATCAACTGGTTCCAGAGAGACGAACCAGTCTTTGTGAGGACACATGTGGAACGTACAACCAGAGTCCAAAATCCACTCAGTCTTGCTCCGTTTGTCACCGGAGCTAACAGGTAACATAACATCGCCTTTTGAATCACTTTCAACAACACTAGCTTCAGCAGACTTCTTTTCTCTCTCTTGCTTGTTTTTCAACTTGAAGCATTCAGTCACATCGTGACCCTGCTTCTTGCAGTACTTACAGGATTTGTTGGACTTACGTCCATTGGACTTGGATCTAGAATTTTTATTGCTACTCCCTGATTCAAGTGAATGACCCCTTACGGTCAAGCTTTCACCTTTGTCCTCAGACTTAATTTCAAAGTCAAACTTTTCTTTGGACAATAGGTTTGACTTAACATTGTCGAAAGTAAGGGTATCACTACTATTACCATATAGCATAATTTCTTTGAAATGCTTGTATGAATTAGGGAGAGAGACAAGCAATAAAACAGCACGATCCTCATCTTCAATTATGACATCAATATTTTCCAAGTCCAATAAAATAGAATTGAATTCATCTAAGTGATATTTAATAGAAGTACCTTCCGTCATACGGATTGTGTACAGACGCTCCTTCAGGCGTAGCGTATTTGCCAGAGTTTTGGCCATGTAAAGCATATCCAGCTTGGACCATAAATCTGACGCAGTCGTCTCACTTACTACCTCACGTAGAACCTCTTTAGACAAGCACAAAAGAATGGTTGAACGTGCCTTGTCATCCAAATCTTCCCAATTTTCATCTGTCATTGTAGCCGGTTTCTTCTTCTTCCTAGCTAGCGCTTTCTTCAAACCGTTCTGGGTTAGAACGACTTCCATCTGAACCTTCCAGATAGAAAAGCTAATTTTCCCGTCGAACTTCTCGATATCGAACTTAGTGACAGTCGACATCTTTGAAAATAATTCTCAAATAAACTTGGCTCTGATACCACTTGTTAGGAATATAGCGGAATATTGCGGAAGCGAAGAATCGAAAATTGAGAATTATAGAAGTTAAATAATAGGGAAAGTATGTAAATGAAGAAAATTATATATAAATGACAAATGAATCTAATATAAAATGAGAAAATATAAAATATATATATAAATTCTCAAAAGAGAATAACAAATGAAATATATATATATATTTGTATGTAAGGAACACTAAAGACAAAGAAGATGAATTCAATAATTGATGCATTATTACAAAAACAAGCAAAGCTATTTATACTATTCTAAATGAGAGAAAAAAGGCATTAAGGAGGGATGAAGTGCAACGTGGAGAAAGCTGCTAGCTTTATGGTGAGAGTGGAAGATGCCAACATGGTGAAATGGTCCATGTGTAAATATTTGAGCCACACATTCCCAACAGAAACTAATAATAAAAATGTCAAAAGACGATAAGTAGGCCTTACAGGCTTGTAAAACGTATCCTACGTATGATCGGGGTATAGGCATAGATGAAGTTAATTGCCTTTGTAATGCATGACAATCTGTAAAAGCTCGTACTCGCTAAATATAATAGTGAATGAATCTAAAGAGTTTTATTATTATGAGACAAATTTATGAGGGAAAAACAAGATTAGTCTTTCAATCAATTGAAAATTGTATACAAAACAAGTGTTAAATCTAAAAGTACTAATTAAAGGGGATGAGAAGAAGTAAGGGAATAAAATGGTGATACCTTTATTTTATTTGGGTATGAGTTTTTTAATTAAGAAAGTATTTGAAACTCATAATAGTGTTCTAAAAACCTATGAACCAAACAATACTAATCATTTTGATACCCATTTCTTAGAGCTAAACATGTCAACCAAACTTTTTTACTTTGGAAAGTGTTTAAAAAATTTTGTACTTTAAAATTTTTACCACAAAGCATGCGCAAGCACAACAAATCAAAGACTTTTGCTTACATTGTTTATAATAAAATAGTACATGAGTTTTGTGTTTGATTAGAAGGTGTTTGATAGGTTTGTCATGTATGGATCACACAAACAAATGCAATATTGTTGGTCTCGGGTAAACTAAAAGTCTAGAAGGTGGGGGTTGAATAGACTTTTAACAATTTTAAAAACCTTTACCAAATAGCTCTAAGTTAGCTTGAATTTAGAAAATCAAAGCGATGAACGAAACAAGTTTTCTTGCAGCGGAAGTCTTGAAGCTTTCCGATAAAATGATGTAGCTAAGTTCTACGATTTTGAAGTGATAATGTGTGTAAAGTAAGTATGGTGTTAGTTGCTCAGTCGAAGTAATGAAAATAAAAAGAGAGACACCGAGATTTTATAGTGGTTCGGAAAATTTTCCTACTCCACTCTTCTCCTTAAACTCCAATGAGGGTTCCACTAAGTATTTGATTACAAAATACAAAGTGACATGAAGTCTTCAGCTTCTTCCAGTTGACAGTCCTTAAGATAATCATAAGTCTTTCGTCAACTTGTCTTTCATTGTCTAAATAGAGCTAGACGCTAGTCAAGGGTCAATCACAAAGTCGCCTTGCTAGGTTGATCTCCCAATTTCCTTCATGTAACACCCCCTTTTTCTAAATTCTAAATCCCGAATAAACAAAATTAATTAAGATAAATAAACAAAACTTAGATAACTAATTAACCATCCAAACGATCAACTAAATGGTGTCACCGCCACAGTCACCACTCACGGTAACTGTAGGCTACAAAAACATCTAACAAACTAGAGTCAAAAGCTCTACAAAATAGTAATAAAAGGGAACACAATCCCGGTGTCTACGCGCCATCAAAAGATAGTTCAACTACAGCTGCCAACAGTACAACTAAGGGTAGAAAACTAAGCTAGTGACTACCACATCAAATCTACGCACTAAACTAACAGGTGCGCTCTCAAGAACTGGGTCTACCTGAAAGGGGTTATAAAATAAGTAGGAAAATAAACCCGGTAGCAAATTAATGCTAAGTATAAAACCACTCGACCCTGTAAAGTACTATAGATATAGGTTGGAAAACATTTCTCATTCACACGCAGTCTCAAGTATGAATATAAACCGTCACAACACTTAGACAACAAGTCTCAATAGATATACATAAACGCTTCTATATGCTTGCAACCTATACTTCATATAAACATGCTTTAACCCATAACTCATACTTTAACACATTCACAAGCTATAAATAGATATTTCCAACTACATTCTATCATGCACTACTCACGCTCATACTAATAAATAAAGAGCAAACTGAAATTCAACAAGCAAGATCATGCTATCATGATAACTCGTAAACAACAATAAGACTTTACTTCTCAAATGCTCTAAATAAAACATATGCTAAGTCATGAAACGAGTAAAGATATGATGCTATAAATATATAGATATACTCTCGCTCTTTATATAAAAAGGAACATTTTCCTGTGGAGGATCTCTGTTGAGTCTCTTTGACTCACTTTTCTCTTCTTTCTTCTTTCTTACTTTCTTTCAGAACTCGCGGGCGAGGTATGAACTTCACGAATCGTGAAAGGACCTATCCGGGCTCGACATCTAGCCGGCCTAATACTCATCTCGCCCACAGAACCGTTACTCTTGGTTCTTATAAAATCTCTGTGGAATCAGGTATCGTACTTTTCAGTGTGCACACCCCCTAACCAGGATTCCAAGCCTGGCGGGTAGTATCCAACCTAGCAACTCGAGAATATCAACCAAGTTACTTCATAAATATATGTCGGTCCTCTGTGACCGTTGCTTTCCTTTCTCAAACTTCTTTCTTTTTCTTTTATTCCGAAAGGACCTAGTCCTAACGGGGCCTCCAAAACAAAGTTTTCCTCACATATAGATAACATATATATCTCATGCAACTTCTTATCTCATGCAAATAAACTCCATAATATGCAAGCTTTGGATGAGTTTAGGGAAATTAGTTCATTCGATAACAACCAGATAGAACGTACAAGATATACAATAAATAAGAGCTTCCTATACAATAGGCTAAGAGTGTGATGAATAAGTCTACACCACACATTATTAAGACTAGAATATTAACTGCACTCATACTCCCCCTCAAGCACAAGGGTGTACTGTAACAACATTGAGCTTGGACCGTAGAGTTCCAAACCGCGTAGCCGGCAAAGGTTTGGTGAAGATGTCGGCCAGCTGGTCCATCGTGGAAACAAAATTAACCTGAAAATAACCAGAGGCCACTTTATCACGAACAAAATGATAATCAACCTCAACATGTTTTGTTTTGGCGTGGAAGACAGGATTTGCACAGAGGTAGGTAGCCCCCAAATTGGCACACCACAGCATGGCCGGTGCACTAGTATGCAGCCCTAACTCTCGCAGAAGAAAAACTACCCAGGTGACTTCGGCGGATACATCTGCAAGGCCCTTGTACCCAGCCTCAGTCGATGAACGGGCTACAGTACGCTGCTTCCTAGAGACCCAGGAGATGAGATTTGTACCCAGGAACACTGCATACCCATTGGTGGACTTCCTGTCAACAGGGCAGCCGGCCCAATCAGAGTCGGAGAAGGCGTGAATCGTAGCAGATGATGACGGAGACAACCGCAAACCAAGGTCAAACGTGCCCTTGACATAACGTAAGACCCGCTTGAGAAGACCCCAGTGTTCATCTGTTGGGGCGTGCATAAACTGACAGAGGCGGTTGACCGCATAAGACAGGTCTGGCCTGGTGATGGTGAGATACTGCAAGGCACCAGCGTGACGCCTGTATTGAGTTTGATTGTCGTATGGCTCAGTAGTGGGTGTAATTGCCTGAGTTACCGAGGCGGGGGTTGCAAGAGGCTTGCAGTCAACCATACCCGCCCGGTGTAACAAATCATTCATGTAACGCCGCTGAGAGAGAATTAAGCTATCCCCAGTCACTATAGTTTCAATCCCAAGGAAGAAGCTCGGCGTCCCAAGGTCCCTGATTTTGAATGTAGACGCAATGCAGCTAAGTAGGGTGTCAATCAAAACATAATTATTACCCATCATTATGATGTCGTCCACATATACTAGCAAAAATACCCTAGAGTCCCCATCAAAGTAGTGAAATAGGGATACATCAATCTTAGACGTTAAAAACCCTGCAGACAGTAAGTAATCATGCAAGCGCTTGAACCAGGCCCTGGGAGCTTTTTTGAGACCATATAATGACCTCTGAAGATAAAAAAAACGTGATCCGGATGCCCTGGATCCTCATAGCCCGGAGGCTGACGCATGTAGACAGTTTTAGCCAACCGACCATTGAGAAAGGCGTTATGGACATGTAGCTGTCGCAGAGTCCAACCTCGGGAAACAGCAAAAGAGTACAGGATGCGCACCGTAGTCGGTTTGACTACCGGGCTGAAGGTTTCAAAGAAGTCCTCACCAGCGACTTGATTAAAACCTTTGGCGACTAGGCATGCTTTGTAGCGTTCCACCGAACCATCGGCTTTGCGCTTGGTGCGAAAAACCCAGATGCACCCAATGATGTTCATGTCGGGTGTAGGTGGCACCAGTCTCCAAGTATCATTATGTAATAATGCATTAAACTCCTGATCCATGGCGTCGCGCCAGTGCTGATGCCCAACGGCCTGAGAATAACATGTTGGATCAACAGTGGTGTCTGTCACAGTAAGGGCATGAAACTGTTCACCAGTGCCCTGTGTCATGCGGCGGAGGCGCATAACGTGACCCGTTGTTGGGGGGCACGAGGTGGCCGGCCACGTCATTTAACTAGACGAACCGGAGCCACCGCATTTGTGGTTGTCGAAGGCCCAACTGTGGGGACATCCTGTTGTGCTCCAGTGATTAATGGGCTTGAAGCCCAAGGTTCAGCCACTGCTGGGGCCGGAGCTGCTTTAGCTATTGCAAAAGGGAACTTAGTTTCATCAAAGCGCACATGGCGACAGACATAGATCTTTCCCGTATTTAAGTTCATGCATCGGTAACCCCTAAAAGACGAAGGATAACCTAGGAATACGCATGAGGCTGAGCGATACTCTATCTTGTGGCGATTGTAGGGCCGTAGATAGGGAAAGTACAGGCACCCGAATATGCGGAGGAAAGTGTACGAGGGCGGAGTTTTATATAGGCGAAAGTGTGGTGTTTGAAACTGTATGGCTGATGAAGGGAGACGATTAATTAGGTATGTAGCTATCTCAAAAGCTGAGTCTCAGTGTCTCATAGGGACTGAACCTTCGGCTAATAGAGCTAACCCGGTCTCAACGATGTGCCATGTCGGTGCTCTACTCGGCCGTTCTGTTCAAGTGTGTAGGCACAAGATTGCCTATGCACAATTCCAAGAGTATTAAAGACAACATGCAAACGGCGATATTCGCCACCTAAATCAGACTGAATGGACTTGATAGAACGCGAAAACAGTCGTTCTACCATAGTCCAAAACAACTCAAACACTTTATAGATGTCAGTTTTGAGACGTAGAGGATAATACCAACAATACCGGGTATGATCATCTACGAAAAGTACAAAGTAACGAAAACCTTCCGCAGAAACAATGGGTGCGGGACCCCAAATATCAGTATACAAAAGATCTAATATGTTATTGCTAGAGTGAGCTACCCTATCTAAAGGAAATCTAGATGATTTTCCAAGCTGACAAGACGGGCATATAGCCGAGACACGCGAATTATTTGTTGAAACTGGACAATTGCGCAGGACTTGCTGCTGAACTCGACTGTGTGGATGGCCTAACCGGCGATGCCAAGTCTCAGAACACGCCAGGGCCGTTGTGAACGAGGAATGGACAAGGTGTACAACCCCCCGCAGCTAGGACCTTTAAGAAGTGTAGTTTTGGTGAGGCAATCCTTCACAACAAAGAAACCCAGGTGAAACTCAAAAAAACAATTATTATCCTTAGCAAATTTATTAACAGATAATAAAGACACTGAGAGTTCAGGTACGTGTAAAATATTAGAAACTTGTAAGGATTTAGATTATGACGGAATGATCGCATGACCAACACGGGAAATACCTAGACCGTTACCATTACCCACACGGAGAACATCTGAGCCAGTGTACTCCTCCGATTGCCCGAGCAGTCCAGCGTCCGGTGTTACATGAGCCGAAGCGCCAGTATCTGGAAACCAGGCAGATGTCTCCGGCGCAACGTCTCCGGCTACTGCAACGTTGGCCTGAGCCGGCTGATCACTGTAGCGCCGATAGCAGAAGACGGCCGTGTGCCCCTGTGCGCGACATATCTGGCATCGCGGAAGTCCACGACCGCGCCCCTGTCCGCCGCGTCCGCGCTGTCCACCGCGTCCATTTCCACCACGATGGTTTCGACCACCACCACCGTTCCCGGACTGGCGACCCCTGCCGGTGTACAATGCCATCGGCGCTCCAGTCGGCAATACTGCCCCACCCGTGGGATACTCATCGGAGTGGATGAAAGCTTGCGCCTGGAGGTAATCGGACAGCTGGGGAATGGTGACTGCGTTGCCTGAGATGGCGAGGGTGGCGGCCATAGCACGGAATTCCGGGCGCAATCCTCTGAAGACGTAGAGGTTCTGTTCCTCTAATGACATTGGATGACCGGCAACAGCAAGGTTCTCGACGAGCAGTTGCGCCTGACCGAGATACTCACATGGCGACATGTCGCCCTGCCTCAACGACTGGAATTGGCCTAGTAGGTTGAGACACCTTACAAGAGTCGACGAACCGAGGGCAGTCTCGATGGCCAGCCAAACGCCCCGGGATGTAGCTTTGCCGACTACCAAATACATGACCTCCTCCGACAAGGAGGAGACAAGCAGCAACAAAATAGACTGGTCCTGTTGGACCCACGCACCGTACGCGGGATTGGAGGTGGATGACGCTGCTTCATCGGAGGCTTCACCGGCAGTGATCTGGAGGACCGGCGGCGGGCATGGTGTTGCACCGTCGACATAGCCGATCAGTCTTTGGCCTCTGAGGAAGGGAACAATTTGTTTCCTCCAAAAAAGGTAGTTGCATGAGGTTAATTTTAACGAGACAAAATGATGAGCGGCATTGAGGGAGGTGGGTGTGGCCGGTGTGGGCATGGTGGATGTCGTGATGGTTCTCTCGGAGCCGGAAGAAGACATCGTCGGCGAGGAAAGAGAGAGAATGCGGAAAAAGGAACAAGGCTAACTGATACCAGATGAGTTTAGGGAAATCAGTTCATTCAATAACAACCAGATAAAACGTACAGGATATACAATAAATAAGAGCTTCCTATAAAATAGACTAAGAGTGTGGTGAATAAGTTTACACCACACATTATTAAGACTATAATATTAACTGCACTCATACTTTGCAATGCACATAAATCTCAAACAATATCTCTTTCTCACATTTTGGAAATCAATTTAACATGCAAACTTCTCAATGCAAAAGATATAGATTTTCCAAAATAGATATAGGTTTTGAAATAGGACTTAGGCTTTACTTAGAGCCTTCAATGCACTAATCTTTGTAATATGCTAAAAATGCCCATTCACTATAAAGTTGGAAATGCACTATTTCATGCCAATAAATTCAATAACTTAGCAAATTTTCTCAACAAGAGCTAACAGAGTATTAAGCAAGCTACTCAACCATTCATATACTCAAGGCCAAAATTATCTTCACAAACTCAAGTTCACTGCCAAACAACACAGACATTCACCATTCATTTTTCCTTCTCTGTTAACATGTTTTTTCTTCTAAAATCAAACGAGAACAACTCATACTAGTGCATTGTACCGAGCCCGAGTGTCCAAGCCTCAAGGGCCCACGAGTCCCGGTCCGAAACAACACATGCACTACAAGAAAATTGTTAATTAGTGAGAGGTGAAACCGTCACTAAAAATTAAATAACCATCATAAAAGACTTTTAGTGACGGGAAATTTACCGTCACGACCCGTCGTTATTTCTTCCGAGGATAAAACCAAATAATGACGGGATATGATACCATCATTAATAAGCATATAGTGATAGTGTATTTACCGTCACTAAAATGTTCTTTTTGTGATAGAAAATCCCGTCACTAATATAACTACTCACTAACATTATTTCTCTCATTATATTCTTTTAATGATGGTGAATCCCGTCATTAATATTACTATTTACTAACCAAAATTTTCCTCATTATATTAAATTTTACCGTCACTAAAACTAGGTTTTTTTTTTTCTTTCTAATTTGGTATATATATTGTTGCTTCTCATTAAATATTAACTTTTGTAATACATTTTTTATCGCTAATCTACATTATGTTCTAAATATAGATATTGTATCGGTAACATATATAATTTTTAACATAATGGAATCAAATTAAACTCGATTAATATGTTAAAAGATTTCATCATCACCACTAAAATGAAATATTTCGCACAACTTTGTAAAGACTATAAACAAAGAAACTAATTATAATGAATAGCCATAGTAATGTATCTGTTGGCTATTTTGAAAGGAGAGGCTGTATAAATTGACATGATTAGTTTATACAAAAGCAACCCCCCAAAAAAAATGTCCAATCTGCTGTACTTCATACAAAAAGAGTTTACTTTCAATGTGGTGTTAGGTATGCTCTTTTTCATCAATAGCTTTGCCACCTGATAGATAAAAATAGCCTGTGAGGATATACTCTGTATAATTGCAGTTAATAAATATCATGCATGCACTTTCACAATCAAATGTGTATAATGAAGCATATATTTAACCCACAATTCAATCAACCCAACCACATAGATGAAGGGCCAAGAAAAATGTAGTGTGCAATTCAAGTTATATATTCTCATATAAAACTCACAACTCCAGCTAAATGACATTCATAAAACTTTAACTACAATCCTCATAGTAAAGGAAACATATATTTCATATCAATATAGAGTTAATGTATATACATACATATTTCATTTAAACAAATGAAGTGAACTTACATCATCCAAAAGCACACGGTTGCTATACATAATAACCAGTGTTAGAAGTAACCTGCATTGTAATGCAAAATATAAGAATATTAGTTCTTAAAAGTTGTTTGTACATAGTGCCCCAGAATTGCCCCTTTAGGCTACAAAATTCCTTAGTTAAATCAACAAAAGTGCCATCCTCTAAACCAAACAGCAAGCACTCACACCTCAAGTTACTTTACCAAGAGCCGGCTGCCAAGCTGTTTAATCAAGCATACACAAACTTACACAACATGCAACTCAATCATACTACAATCCTTACCCTACACAAGGTGTGGGACCGATGCTTAAGAGTCATGAATAGAAATCAATACAATCTTTACCCTCCACCTTCCACCCTCAGGATCCAGACCAACCCCTCTCATGCAGACCTCTACATTTTTACAAGAGGGATTCCCAGAGCTTACAACTAGAGCAATGGTCACCCTCAAGCCACCCACAAAGAGCACACAAACCATAATAATAATAATAATAATAATAATAATAATAATAATAATAATAATAATAATAATAATAATAATAATGATGATAATAATAATAATGATGATAATAATAATAATGATGATAATAATAATGATGATAATAATAATGATGATAATGATAATGATAATGATAATAGTAATAGTAATAGTAATAGTAATAGTAATAGTAATAGTAATAGTAACAGTAACAGTAACAGTAACAGTAACAGTAACAGTAACAGTAACAGTAACAGTAACAGTAACAGTAACAGTAACAGTAACAGTAACAGTAACAGTAACAGTAACAGTAACAGTAATAGTAATAGTAATAGTAATAGTAATAGTAATAGTAATAGTAATAGTAATAGTACACATCTAGATCCATCAAGTCATCTAACAATAATTTTTCCAAGAGCCACAACTTAATTAAATTGATATACTGGTAAAAGTGATAGAAATGTTTATTTTACCTTAATACTAAAGTCAAAAGAAACAATGTTCATATCTTGAGTTCTAAGCACCCTGCAATGATAAAATTGTAGTCATTTTGTATAAGGAACTCAAAAAAATAATATAAGTTAGTTACGTTATTTCCTATATAGTAAGCAAAATTAAAGGTTTCTCTCCATTAACTTTATGTACCTGTTGAATATCATCACCGGTTGTAATTATAACTGATGGTGAATTTCCATTCTCTATTCGGATCAACCTACTTTCAAATATATCCATGCGCCTCTTAAGGTCACGATTTTCTTCACCCTTTTCATAGAGTTTAGCCTCTAGCTCTTTGATATAAGTAGATTTACTGTCATTAAAGTTTTTCCGCTTCACTCCACCCCCATAGCCATATACATGACCATGGCGTTGTTGTCCAAAATGTTTTTCAACAACTTCAAGGTTTGAAAGTGATGGATTGGACTTAATAGTCTTCACAATTTCATTCTATAAAAAGTTTACAAAAGTTAAAAGTATATCAAGATAAAAATGAACAAGATCAATGTAAAAGGGATAAATAATGACACTTACATATTTTTCTTCTTCTTTTGTCCCATTTAATTTTTCATTTTTGCTTCTAGTCTTTAAGAAAATTACTCCCAAATCAGGTGGTTGTGAATCTTTACCTCCCTATAAGTTGAGGAAAAAAATGTCATTCTACAGTCATCATCATCTTTCCAATACAACATACAATTATTAACACATGCATCTATTTTTTCATAAGAGAGGCCAAGATCTCTAATGATTTTTTTTGCATCATAATATGTTTCTGGCAAAGATGATCCTGATGGAAGTATGTCTTTTAACATTTGTAGCAACATGTCAAATGATTCATTACTCCATCGACCAATGCTCTTGATATATAGCAATTTGACAATGATCGATAACTTAGAGGTATTACATCCTGGGTAAGCTGGTTGCTCAAATTCCTTTAACAGCCTGTAAAATGCATTTGCTTCCTCATTTGGTTCCTCTCCATGCTCAATGTGATCTGAAGTACCAATATTAGATCCACTCTTATCAAAACTATAATACTCAGGATATATATCTTCTAATAATTCTTGAATCTCCTCATCATTTTCACTTTCGTGTTCTTCTTCTTCTTCATTATCAGATTGTGGTTCACCACGCCTTTCACCATGATGATACCAAAATGTATAATTTGGCAAAATTCCATACACATATAAATGCATTTCAACCACTTCACGAGATCTATAACCACTATTCTTACACTTAACACACGGACACCGTATTTTATGCTCTTCACCCGTCTTGAGAAATGCATAATTCAAAAACTTTTGAACGCCATCTTTATAGTGTTCGTTCAATCTATCATTGAAAAAACTCATCCATTTCTTGCTAGGTGCCATTATAAACAAAATAATGAAAGCTATACAGCAAAATTCGAAACCTGAATTTAATTTAAAATGACAGTTTATTAACCAATAAAATCCATTATATATATAATGCATAGTATTCTAAAAAATATAATGTAATCTGTCAAAGTCTACATGATTTTCAAGAGTCAAATTTTCTTAATTTATTTACATTTCTTCAACCAAATTCCCAAGAATTATTTTTCATTTTACAAGATACAGACAAGAAAATAAAGAACTTAATGATTTAGAATACATAATTGTAATTTAAAAAATTCTTTTTAAATTCAGAACACATAATTGCAACTTAGAAATTTCTTCTTAAAATTCACCCAAAACAAGAATATATTCAAAGAGAAAACAAAGGTGACATAACAATAAAAGAAATTAAGAAAAACAAACTAAACAAACAAGAAACACCTAATATTTTAATGGAATTTACAAATTCAACTTAGATAAGTTCATGACTACAAGAAAAAATGACATAGGCCATAAATACAAGAAAAAGACTAATAAATGAAAACTTCTATAAGAGTTTTGAAAAATCAAATCGGTAGAAAATAAAACTCTTCCTTTTTCAGATGCTATATAATGTACTACGGAAAATACAAAAAGAATGGTTTTTTTTTTTTTTTTTTTTTTGTGAAAAATGGGTTATGGGTAAAATAAGGCTGAAAGTAGGATTTCTTGATTGTGGGTATTTGTTTATGATTAAAAACGGCCGATGAAGGGTAACGAAGCATTTTCTTTACCATTGTTTGAGTGTGCTGTATGCATCAAGTTCTACCAAATTAAATGTCCTAAGAAATGGTGAAAATGCAGGGGATGTCGAAAGAGAAGGGAGAAAGGTGTGTGGTTGTAAAACCTTGTGTAGCTACAAACACTATTCTATAAATGTAAAAAAAAAAAAAAAAAACAAAAACAAAACAAAAAAACAAAAACAAAAACAAACACAGTGAAGTTGAAACAGAGAATAAAAAATGTGAATCGAGATCTTCATTTTGGAAGATATTTTTATCTCCTCTAACAAGTCAAAAACACAGGTTCCCGGAATTAAAAAAAAAAAAAATTTGTTGCCCAACATTACACCACCTATAAGAATACTGTTTGTTCAAAAATTCATAATCCTATATATGTTTACAGCACAAAACTATTGCATATACATAGACAATCCCCCCTCCCCAAAAAAAAAAACATTACTCCTACCCCAATAAGTTTAGGTACAGAGATAAATAGATAGATAGATGCAGTGAAAGATAAAATACTGTGATTACTGGACATGCCCATGTCCTAATTAAGGTTCTTTGACAATGATTATGGCAGTGTAATTTGCAGGATGGGCCATCAACTTCAATATACCCTAAAATTTTCCTTACAGTTCTTGAATCCACCCAGATTATATATATATATATATATATATATATATATATATATATATATATATATTTGTCAAAATCTTGATGGTTTTGTAAAAACCCATTCAAGATGTTGGTAAAAAAAATTCCCTGGAGCTTTTTTTTTTTTTTTGAAGAAGAAGAAGAAGAAGAAGAAAAATCTCTCTAAAGCTTGAGTGATTGACTAACATAATTAAAATTTCAGCAAACTAATGGGTATAGCAGCAATGAGAAGAAATTACAAAGATAATGGAGAAATATTGGAAAAAAAAACAAAAAAATTAAAAATTACCTTATAGATACATGGTGATGCTGAGAAAAATCCAAAGTCACTCACAGTTTCTGAGAAAATGAAATCCTTCAGCACAAGCTCATATTTGTATTGTTAATTACTAAAATGGATCGAGAGGGACTTACCTTTTTCAGCTACATTGAACTACTGCATAAACAATAGATCCCTGGGTTGGATGAGAAATCTTCTATCTGGAAGTAGAGAGTGAATAGAAAGAGAGAGACGAGAAGTAGAAATTGAAGAGAAAGCGAGAGATGGAGAGATGGTCTACTGAGGTGAGAGCTGGTGGTGAATCGCAGGTGAGTGGAAAGAGAGAGATGAATTTTTGTGGCTGTAAAAGCTTATGTCTAAAAGAAGCGCGAAAAAGAAAAAAATTGGTGGGAAATGGATTTTAGTGAAAAAAAAAAAAATCTAGACATCAATAGTGAGAGTAAGAATATCTTCCATATCATTAGTGAGAGTAAAATTTTAGAATAAGTAAAAAATTAAAAGTTTGTCACTAAATCATACACCTTTAACTAGAGTAATTTTTAACCCTCACAAAAGCTATGCAAATATTACATTTAGTGAGGGGTTTCTCTACCCGTCACTAATTTTTTGTCGTTAAAAGTCGTTTTTCTTGTAGTGATGGTTGAGCCACAGGGGGCCCGGCCTTCTCAGCATTGGCCTGGCGGAGCTTGGTGACGGGGCTTCTTGGCTTCGCCAAGCGGTGACCTTGGGTAACGGATCCAGCTGGGATCCGTCCCCATGGACCATTGTTCCACGGTCCTAGCCGACGGACCCTCCCTAGGTCCGTTGGCTAGAGCCGTAAGGCAGTCTGGTGTACCGAGGCTTCTTCTCCAACAAAACAACATAGAGCATCAGAAAGTATGCTTCCAGACCACAACAAATCAATCATAAAACATCAACAACACACAAATAACTCATCCACAAGTATTTTCTAACATCTCTAAACATCTAAACTCAAGCTTCTATCATTTAACAGAGCAAAAATCTTAGTTTTGGAAATCCATGGTTTATACCTTGTGCTTTGTCTTCTCTTGTGTGGATCCCCTTTCTCTCTTCTCAGATGTTACCACCTTAACCAGCTATTTTCCTCAAACAACAAACATACACAGAAAGCTTAAGGCAAAGCTCAGAGATTGGAAGACAAGGGTGGATGGTCTAAGAGATGAGATGAAAGAATGGAGGAGATGGAAGCAAAACAACTTACTGTAATCTTCTTCTTCCTTCTACTGATTCTAGAGCTTGGAGTGGAGAGGCAAAAGAGGGGATCATGAGAAATGGATGGAATAGTGATGCTTATATAGGGGTCCAAAACCCTAGGTAGAAATCATTGGCTGGTGAGGGTAAAAGAGTAAAATAGCTTTGTTCAAAATCAGGCATTTAATTACTTGGCTTGTAGAAAAATCATCAGATTTTATCTAAGGCTTTAAAAAAAATAATTTTTACACAACCTTGGGGTCAAAATAGATTTTCTATAAGATAGTTTCTAATTAAAACATTTGGTTCAGGTTACACAGGTTCCTCTCAGGTTTCACTCAGATTGACTTTTTGGGTCGAAACTTGGTACATAAACCCAAAACTTAGGATTTTCAAAATAGGCTACTTCTTGGTGTTGAATTGATTTAAAAACTCGATTTAAAATATTTAATTCATACACTGTTTTTAGAAAGAAAAAAAAATTTGGAAG
This sequence comes from Ipomoea nil, assembly GCF_001879475.1. Taxonomy (NCBI): domain Eukaryota; kingdom Viridiplantae; phylum Streptophyta; class Magnoliopsida; order Solanales; family Convolvulaceae; genus Ipomoea; species Ipomoea nil. Next base: position 546,873 of record NW_017619843.1, on the reverse strand, counting down.
AGTGAAAATAAATATTTTGGAATTTTATAAAATAGAATTTAGGAAAAAAATATTTTTGGGTTGTCTCACTTCAGCTAGAAATATGATTTTGGTTGAGTGCTGAACTTGAAAAAATCGAACTGATTCTTCAATTCTTTTAGCTTAGAAGACTTGATTGTATCAATGTAGAAATTTCTCTCTAAACTTAGATCACTTATCATTTTTCCACCATATTCTTCTAAGCTTGGGGTCCTCCTTTTATAGATGAAGAGGGGTGAGCAACAACTCAAAATTTGAATTTGTCCATTGTCACTCAACAAGTGGTAGCCGTCAAAGAGCTGTCACAATCCCCTAAAATCCACCACTATATCTCTAAATTTGTGCAACTTAATATCCATATGGTAATGGCCATTTCCCTATTAGTGTATAAGCACACTTAGTCCACAAAAAGCTGCTCTTGCTTATCACCTATTTGTCGTGCATGTGGACTCCTAGCTATCTAACAAGTTGTATTTCTCTAACAGCATTTTTGTTCTTCTGAGGATGATCTTCTTTAAAAAAGTCATCAATAAAGTTCTCATAATCTTGGATGATAGCATTGAATTCATTTTATCCTCTCATTCAGATTCTAAAAGAATTCTCCTGGACTACTCTTTTTCTTATCCCCTTTCCTTCGGGTCACTTAGCTTTCTTCAGAAGCCCTTCATTCCAGTCGCTTCTTTTCGAAATTGCTTCCTTCTGGTTAGATGTTTGACGAAGTCAGTCTAGATTTACACTAAGAAATGAGGGGTCTATAGTGCCTATACAATATCATTTGCATCATCAAAATCTATTTACAATTATTCCTAACAATTTCTCCCATTTTGATCATATAAAAACATAAACAGAAAGAGATTGAATCAATAAAGATTGCACTCTCACTAATAAACAAAGATAATTTCATTAACCATATTTGGGTACATGAGAGTTCTGAAAGCAATAAAATACAACTATTACAAAAGATCAAAAATTAAGAACCTCCAATATGGAATCAAAAAAATAAAATAAAATAAAAATTAAAAAAAATCTCCAATACAACTTTAGTCTCTCTTATCCTCCAGATGCCCACTTCTTCCCCCCTAAGTGTCAGTATATCAATATTTTTATATCCTGAGCCTCTTATAGGCTCGTCTTTCGAGCCCCTCTCTGTTTCTTTGACTCCTTCTCCTATCATCTTCATACTTCTTCTTGGCCTCTTTTGCGTTTTTGAGAAGTTTAGCCTATTGAGCTATTTCTCCCTTTTGTTTACTAAACGACTCCTGAGTCTTCATTTCAACTTTCCAGTTGTTGCGTTGCCACTTCTCAAAGTTCTTTTAGTATACCCTTAACAATTCATCAAATTTGTCCTTGGTATAGCAAAATAGGTTGTACAACTTAAATGCTTCATCCAATCCACCTTTCTTAAAATCATCAAATGTCGTTGGCTTATCTTTACCAAGGCAACCGTAGTTGAAAGCATGGAAGAATTATTCCAATTTAACTCTGGCTTGGTACATGATGAAGAGTATCTTTTATTGAGTTTTTTGTGAGAGTGTATCCTCACATACACCAGATATCATTTCCAAAGGATTAGCAATAAGAGTCAAGCTATTGACTATCAAGCACAAGGTATTACTTCTTCTATTGAAAATCTAGTCCAAAGCATAAAGTTAGATAATGCAAATAATGATTAGGAACTTGGATTGGGACAATGAAATGTAATAAATTGGGAATAAGGGAAATAGTCAATTGATTAGATAATAGGCGTCAGATAAATGAGAGGAAGCCTTTTTCAATGTCATTCAACACTAAAGGGTATTCTCATGACTCATGAGTGTCTAAGAGACTTTCATCAAATAGTCATACACATATCGTACTCCCAATTTCTCAAAGGTGAAGCATGGTTGATCAACTACCCCTTGATCCTAGGTTAGGTTTTCACTTCCTAATCGGGACTCAATCACGTTGATCTATATAATCCATATCTAGTTTCATCTCTCTCAATCAACCAATTCAAGATCACATCTCCAAAATCATAATCTACATCCCTATCTGCCTCCTAAGAGATCTACTCACACATGTTGAAGATATAAATGACAATATATTCAAAATCAAAAGCACAATCAATAGAAATCACAAGTAATAGATCAAGATAATCAAAGCAAGAAGTAAAATTGCACGAAATGAAATAAGAATGAACTTAACTATATTGAGATGAAAGTAAAAATCCAAATCTTCAACCCTTGATCAAATGTAACAATTGAAATTAAATCTAAGTAATGATTGTAAGAAAAGTGAAATTTACAATAAATTGTATCTAAAAGCGCTGGAAATTAAAAAGGTAAAAGGTTCACTAAAGTAGTCTAGGATGTTTTTTAAACAAATTAAATTAAAAAGATCATTCTAAAGTTCTAACTTCTCCCTTTTATACTTCTCGGATTGGCCTACATTACGAGGTCGGTTACGAGCGTAACGCGCCTCATAACAGTAGAAACAACTTGTGAATGTCTTCCATTACGAACTGATTTATGAGTGTAACGCTCTCTTGTAGTAGCAGAAATACCTTTCAGGTACTTCCCATTATGAACCTTGTTACGAGCATAGCACTATTCGTAAGTCGTAACAGTAGATATGGACTTTTTGAAGTTGAGCACTACAAACCCTGTTACGAGCATAACGTAGCTTGTAACATGAGAGAGTTGGCATCCTTCCTATTTTTACTCTATTTTGTCTAAATTATCCTTGAATTAGCCCTATTTACCTTCAAAACACAAAATGCCCAAAATTAGTCCTTCAACACAATTTATCACATATTTGGACATCTTAAGCACATATAAAGCACATCCAATCCCAAATTAGCCAATAAATGTCTCCTAAAAGTAGTATAATTTGACATTTATCACAATTTCCACACTTTAAATCTTATTTTTCCTCAAGCAAGACAAAGAATTAGCCGAGAAAGAAGACATGTATGAGGGCCAACAATGGAAATCACAAGCTCACAATGATCAAATAATGAACACGTTATGTGCAAGGAATCCATGGCATGGTGTCTTTACCTTTACCTGGGATATCAACTGGAGTATGTATGGACAAGCTTTTTAGACCAAAACTTAAGGGAAAGAATCTTGTGTTACCCTCAATTCCTTTTATTACACACACACCCAAAGGTTCACCTCTAAAAACACACCAATTAAGCACACAAAACGAATCAATTGATCAATCAAAGGACCTTCTCAAGCTTGAACCAAAAACAATGGGAACAAAAATCACAAGTCATCCAATCTTTCACAATTTATCCTGAAGATCCATTTAAGCGATGTGATGGTATGATACAAAGCCTCTCCTCGCATTTTGGCTTGGCGAGCTTTCTCTCTTTTCTTTTCACATTTATAACTTCCCTAAATCAAACAAGACTACCAAAACACAAAGTTAAATATCCTTATAAACTTTGGTGCATTTATTTGTTTAGGATATAGTAGCAAGTTTAGTTCCTACGAGGTGGCGTTACCCTCTTCTTCTTCCTCTCAAAATAAGATAGCTTAGACTCTTTTAGCATTTTAAAATTGTTTCTTCCGCATCCTTACAATCTCGTTCTTTTTTTTCCTGGGAGAAGGGCTTTAAACAAGTTAATATAGAAAAGAAAACGCTCATCTTGCCTGATATCATACCAAGAAAGTATTTTTCATGTCATACCATCTTACAAACCACAAACCATCTTGTGCAAGCATTCCCATTAAATGGTGAAATCTAAGGTCCAAAGATCAATCAATTGAATTACACAAAAGCACACAATGAATATTCATTACAAGCCTAAAGTGGAAGTGTGCAATTGTGGCTCTAAACAAACCTCACAAGTGGGTTAAGAAGACAATTACCCAAAAATTTGACGCAATAAGTCTTGTCAACAATCACTCCAAAATTATAGACAATACAAAGAATAAAAAAACAACCCAACATTGAATCATACATGTATACGACATATTTATTCAATTATTGAGCGTTATAAAACCAAAAGATTAGCTCACACACAAGAAAGTGCAAAGTACAACGAGCAACCCTTTCCACACTTTAAAATGGAACAACATCCCAATGTTCAAGAAAAAGAAGCACGAGGTTAGAGTGGGATGGGCAAAACACGGCTTCCCCTTTCCACACTTTAGAAGTGTATATGGGGATGAGTGTAGAATGGGTAAAATAAGACTTTCCATTTTCACACTTTAGGTCCATGGAGGTTAGCTCTTTTGGGTCTGTAAGAAAACCCGAACCCATCACGAGAAGCTAGAGCCATCTTACGTTCCCATTCGAGATAATAGTCAAGAGGAATCCTGAAGTATCGTTTTGGGGCATCCTCTTTGAAGATTTTTTACCCAAAATTATTTTGGTGCCCACGGGAAGGTATGACTTTTCTTGGGTTTCTTTGCTTGGTTATAGGCATGGAACTAGCCATTATCCAATCAAAATCAGATGGAAATGTCCTACCAACACCATTCCTTGGAATCATACATATTTTCCTCTACTTTGGTTTTGGACGATTTCCTTGAGATGAAGTTCTTTTGGAGGAAGATTGTTGGGCGTCGGCCGAGTTTAGCCCCTGCTCGATTTGAGACGTGGCGATGTGGCTTACCACGGAGAGATATGGTTAATGTTCACCTACTTATCATCAATTGGTTTTAAGTAGGATATGGCAACCAGGTACCATAGAACTCTGTGGTTAAGTGTGCTTAACTTCCAACAATCCCGGGATGGGTGACCCATGGGAAGTAGCATTGAGATCCAACAAAGTTGACTCTTTCTGGTGTGGATCGAGGACCCTTTTTGTAGAAACCCATTCCTTCCTTCCAAAAGTTTCTACCGGTAGAACTTGAACTTCATTTATTTTCATATTATATATTAGGGCATTAATTAAGAGGTGCAAGTTGACTAGGCTTATTAAGTGGGGTCTGGTTGGACTGAATAGCTAGAATTTGTTAGTCAACCAAACTCTATGCCTAATATAAATCTAGATTGATGGGATACAGGTTTTTTTATTAGATAGCACATTCAGTTACGGTACTCATACTGCTTAGTAGACACAAATACACCATCTAGGGTTCTGAGTCTAGTATGAGGCAAATAATGGCTAACGGTATACCGTTAAGAGGCAACACGACAGGAACATCAATTGTGGCTGGAGATCAACACTGCTTCTGTTGCTATGAGGTTAGGTTTCTATTCAGTACCGTTAGGTTTAATCTAACAGTACTTCCACTTCTTCCATTGGTTTCCCTAGTTTTAGAAAATGCTTTCTTTGAATTTTTCTAAGGCACATTGGCAATTTTCTTAAAACCTAAGCTAGTCTGATTTCGACTGCATTCATGATCAACTTTGGTTAAATTATGAGCTTGTACCACTCTATAAGTCGGCTGAGGATTAAATTCTTTAATGAATATTGGTTTGATAGAATGTGGTGCCAAAGAAGATGAGGAATTAAAACCAATTCTGGTTCTATCCCCTGAAGGCTTTTGTATAGCAAGCGAAGTGTTCATTGATTTTGAACTACCCGCATACTTGCCCTATAAGCTCTCTGACCTTTTCGATCTTCTATGCACTTCCTTGTTGTGCACTCTTCCTTCAATCTTTCATGTTCAACTTTGAGTTTATTTAATTGTGAGATGAAACTACTGAGGGATTTTAATTCCTCAGCCAACCTTGTATTGTCACTATTTAATATCTGATTATGTGATTTAAGAAGATTGTGCTTCATAAGGATTTCAAAAAAATTGCTTGACATTTCAAGAAATGTGTCACAACAATTTTTGGGTGCAATATTTTAAAAATTAGAAGAGGATGTAGAAGTTACCTCTTCTTCCTCGTTCTTGTTAGTCATTATACATTTGGAGTTGATTTTCATCATTCTACTGCATTGGGACTCATCAAAAGAACTTGATTTTTTCGATGAACCAGTGGATTCTTTCAGTTCCAGGTTGGCCATCAAGCAAATGAGCGCTTCTCGTTCTAAGTCGGAAAAAGACTTACTTTCGGAAGAAATGTTGCTTGGCTCGCTTTCTTTTGTTTGATCATCACAGATGAGAGCTTTCCTTTTGGATTTCTTCTCATCTTTCTTCTTATCATTATTGTCATGCTTCTTCAGATCATCCTTTCTTGAACTCTTTTCTCCTCTTCAAGGTATTGGCAATCTGCCATGAAGTGTCCGAGCCGAGTTTCCTCCAGTTATAGCAAACCCTTTCAGAATTATCATCTTCTACTTCTTTATTTTTCCTTACTTTCCGGTCAAAAGATCTTTGTTTCCTAGGGCTTCCATCAAATTTTCCATTGTTGTGAGACAAGTTGCATCTATCCAACAACTCTTTTTCTTCTTCCTCGAATGAACTCCCTTTGAATTTGATCTTCCTTAAAAGTTCTTCAATAAAGCTTCCTTAGACTTAGGATGACATCATTGAATGCCTTTTGCCTCCTATGAAGATCCCTCAAAACTTCTTCTAGTCTTGTGCTTCTTCCGATCCCCTTTCCTTCTGGTCGTCTTCTTTCAAAACCTTTCCTTCCCGACACTTCCTTCCGATGCCTTTCCTTCTGGTTACCTAGCCTTATTCTGAAGTTGCTTCCTTCCGGATGGATGACAAACCTGTCTAGATTTACAATAACAAGGAAGAGTCTAAAGTGCTTATACAATCTCTTATATATCAAAATCTATTACAATTAATCATAATAGAGTTTCACCTAAAATGCACATTCAAATAGTGGTTGTTGGCTTCTCTGTAAATCAAAGGGATAAAAATGAGTGTATCTCAATAAGAATGTATTACTTTAATTAATATTATGTAAAAAAACAAAAAACAAAAAAAACAAAAAAAAAAAAAAAAAAAAAACAAAAAAAAAAAAAAAAAAAAAAGTTAACTCCATCATTGATATTTGTTGAGTTCAATTTAAGAATCTTCAACTCTATGGACGGTTGTTAACACAATTGTACTCTAGTCTAGGCCTCTAGCCCCCAATGACCAGCCGTATATTGATTTGAGAGTTGAGTCCATAGGTGAAAATTGTTGACTTTTTATATTAATCAAGTATATACCACCCACCTATTCAATTATTAATCGAGTCTCATTAGCGGCAGTGTGGGAGCAACCTCTCAAAGTGAGGGGGTTCCTTATGCGCAGTGAGCACATGTCTAGCCTTTGTGGTTCATGTTCAGTTGAGTTACCATAATTTACATTCTCCCAAATGCTCGGGTCGGGGTGTGGGGGCCCTTAGGGTTGGGGTTCAGCCTTTTGGAAGAATTATTAAATATTTGAGTTAATTCCATTTTTTGTCCTAGATTTTATAGGTGACAATTTACTTTTAGTTATTTTTTATCAAAATATTCCTTTTTAATTTGGTTCTAGTATTATTATGATATGACCAATTTTAATCTTCTATAAAAAAAATCGTTGAAATTTCGATAAATACAAGGACATTTCGCTTTTCAATTATGAATATTTTCAAAAAAAATAAATATAAAAAATATAACGGGTCAACGTACTTTGTATTAAAAAGATCAAAATATCCTTCAATTTAATAAAATTTCAACGATTTTGTTGATAAATGATCAAAATTGGTCTTGTCACAATAATACTAGGACCAAAAATGGATATTCTAATAGAAAAAAGGACTAAAAGTTGATTGTCACCTCTAAATCTAGAACAAAAATGAAATTAACTCTAAATATTCAAAAAAAAAAATGAATTAAAACTATATATACAAATCTTTACAGCCCTAGATTGCAGGCTAGCTAATAAAGCAACCAATCTCCACCACTGGTAACCTTGAATAGAAGCATGGTGCAGTGTATCCAGAAGATTTTGACCCTTAGAGAAAACTGTTCTCATCAATTCCTTCATTTGGATCCATGCTTGGCTTACAATAATCCTTTCTCAAAATTTTTCTATATTTCTGTGGTCTCTATTTGCCTCTTCGTACATATTTTATTACAACAAAATACATTAAAGCTGCTAACAAGAGACACTCCAGATTTTCTGGGCTTCTCTTCTACTGTACTCAAGGGTTCAACACTCAACAAACAAATTAAATTAAACACTGTCCTGGAAAAAAAAATATTAAAAATGACAATCTAAATGGGGAAAACCGTGGCAACCACAAGTTCATTTAATTTGTTTTGAAGAAGCAAAAGAGATGGCCGCTTGGATGGCCTGTATATTTTAATTTTACAAAATCATATTTTATGAGTTAATACCATATAGGGTCCTTCGAGTATAGTAATTTTGTCACGTTTAGTCCTAAACTTTCAAATATTTGTGATTCAAGTTAACAATCCATGGTCCTTCATTCAACTATCAAATTTTAACCACCCATAATCCTTATAAGAAGGCCGCGGCTGGTTAAATTTTGAAAGTTGAAGAACCATGAGTGGTTAACTTAGACCGCGGAGGGTAGAAATTTAAAAGTTGAAAAATCGTGAGTGATCAATTTAAAAGTTTAGGACTAAACGTGACAAAATCACTATATTCGGAGGACTCATATGACATTAACTATTTATTTATTTATTTGTCTCTTGTATGTGTGTTTGGGGTGTTGTGTGAGGATGAAGAAGAATAAAAGTATAAAGTTGAAGTGGAGCAGGCCGGCTTGTGAGGGAGGACAAGTTATTAGAACTCCCTGGTGAGAAAAGACATCAGACCATACATATGACTTTTACTAGAAAGACTAGGATCTCTGTACCTGCTGGTTGGGTTCAGATGTCTTCTAAAGTGACTACTTTAGTTTGATCAACTGCATTCACATATACATGCATGCAGCTGCTTTCCCAATTTTCATTTTTTATTATTATGTTTTTTTTTATATTAAAAAAAAAAAAAAAAAGTGAAATTGTCCCCTAGTCAAGAAGTGCAATTGATCGAGTGACTTACCTGAAAAAAGTTCAAATCAACTCGGTTAAACTGACAAAAAAGTATGATTGAACTCTTTGTTATTTATATAATAAGTTACCACTAATTTGACACCCTGACTAAATTGCAAAGTATGCTTCTCACATATGTGCTATAATTTTGGCAACATTGAAGAAAAAAATTTGACTGCAAGCACAACCTTAACAAAGGGATTCAATTGCACTTTTTCGATCTCCGTTTAAGGGGTTCATTAGAGTTTTTTCATTTAGAAACTCAATTACACTATTTGCTCAACTTAGGGTTGACACTTTTTTATTTAAGATTGATCAATTGTTATTAGACTTTTAAATAATATTATAATTATCGTTGTTAGGATCAAGCGTTTGCCACTACACCAAAAGTTATAGCTAGTAGTGAAGGTACAACTTTATTTTCTTATACCACCACATATTTTTGAGACGCGCGCGAGGTGCTGTAGCTGAATTTAGTCTTTTAAGACCTTTACCAGTCTCCGCTTAATAATACCCCAGCCACTGGATGCTAGACTTGGCATTTACTGAATTACGGACCTCTGCCCAACAATTATGTATTCACTAGTTTGTACTTATGTTGTATTAATTATTTACGGTATAGTAAAAACAAACAAGCTGCAAGTAATCATATTGTATCAACAAAAATTTTGTTATTCTATACATAGTTTCCAAATAATCATGAATAATGTCTGCTAACACCGAATCATTAATCTGATTGCTATTGTCTGATCTTTGCATGCATGTAAATGTTTTAGTGTGTGTATGTACAGTATGCATGCATGTAGGCATGCATCACAGTAATACAGTATCAACGTTTTAACGAGGAATTAATTACAGAAGGGATTAATGTAATACTCTCTTTGTCTCATTTTATCTGTTGTACTTACTATGCATTGATCAAACTAAATCTTTCTTCTTTACTTGTTTTCATTAGTGTTTACTTATAATTTTTTGAGTTAATTCCTAAAATGGTCCTCTGACTATGGCCTTTTCTCAAATTGGTCCATTGACTTTTAATTTTCCCAAAGTGGTCCTCCAACTTTTGAATTTTAAATCAAAATGGTCCTCCGCCGTTAGCTTGGTGTTAAGTTGGTGTTAAAATGAAGGGTAAAACTGGAAATTTAAGTTTTGCACTCCAATTTAGAACAATCTGTGATTCCTTTCACCAGTCTGCGCACATATTTCTTCAAATTAGATTTTTGCTCTCCTAAACCTGCGATCAAAATGTGGGATAATCAACTAGAATGCCAAAAAAGTTCATCTTCGATCAACTTCATCAACAAACTTCCCAATGCAAAGATTTATGGCCTTCTATACTAGTTGATTATCCCACATTTTGATTGCAGATTTAGGAGAGCAAAAACTTAATTTGAAGAAATATGTGCGTAGACTGCTGAAAGGAATCACATATTGCTTTAAATTGGAGTGCAAAACATAAATATCCAGTTTTACCCTTCATTTTAACACCAACTTAACGCCAAAGCTAACGGGGGACCATTTTGGCTTAAAAATCAAAAGTCGAAGGACCACTTTGGGGAAATTAAAAGTCAAGGGACTAATTTGAGAAAAGACTATAGTCGGAGGACCATTTTAGAAATTAACTCTAATTTTTAAATTTGATTTCTTGTATTTAATAGTACTTTTAATGTAGTTTCTAAATATATAAATTTCACCTACTAACTCTAAACTTAATATTATGACAAATTAAATTGTAAATAACTTCAATCAAACCATGTTAGTCGCATGGTCGATTTTTAGATTTTTGTGATCCTGTACTTATAAATAAATGAGGCTATTACCAAAAGTATAAGCATAATCTTTAAAACGAATATCATAAAATATATGACTCTTCTTCTCAATTACAGAATGGTTTGGCCATGCTCAATTAATTAGATCCTAATTATTAGGAGAGAGAAGTGACTTAGGAAAAAATTGATGAGTTTTAAAATTAATTGTAAAAAAAATTATTTCTTAAGTAACTAGGTAAAATATAAATATTGAACCCTCTAAAATTGAAATCATGTGTTGTTGTCCATCTTGCATAGTTTAAAATCAGATCATATTAATCAGACACATAAAATAGGACCCGAGTATAATGACTGGCAAAAGCCGATAAGGCCATCCAGCAAACTGACAAACACAGGTCGCAGAATGTTTCGAAACAGCAAATGATTAACTAACGTTATCAGCCGGCCTGATAGGGACAGCTGGGGATTCCGGCGTGGCATCCACGTGTCAGCGCTGTAGTGGTGCCAAGTGCCAAAGGGCGGCGGACCAAATAGACAAAGCGAGCTGGAATATTGTATATTGAGGGAAAAGAGGTGACAGTGCTTAAGAATATCAGAGAGAGGATGTGTTAAGCTAATGATGAAGTTAATTTGTTTTGTTTCAGTGTAGAAAATAAAATAAAATAAAATAAAAAGTGGAAAAGCTTAGAGCATAATATAACGGTGGTGAGAGGGGGTGTGGTGGCGTGAGAATTCGTTGTCACGCCGTCCAAACAGGCCTTTCATCTATCTGCCACCCCACGCGTAATCATCAATAACCATCACTCCCAGCCCACCCCAACTATTTTTCTATTTAACATTTGTACTATATATATATATATATATATATATATATATATATATATATATATATATATATATATATATATAAACTCAGGATCACATAAGAACACACAGTAAGAGAAAACTAATAACTAATTTCAGCTTTACATATGTAAAAATTGGATGGATCATATCATATTTTTTTAAAAAAAAATGCGGTAACATTTTTTTAATTATCGTCAATTTCACTTTGCAAACTTGAACACTTAAATATTCAATATGTAACAACTAAATACGCAAATTTGGATAAATTTTAAAAAAATCAATGAAAAAAACTAAATTTTAAATCTAAACTGTAAATGCTAGACCCTAATTAGTAAAAAGTGAACTAAACAAAATAAAACAAAAAACTCAGTCATAAACTCTATAATCAAACCTGATAGGGAATATACCGCGGGACCCGTTACCTATACATACCACATACATGCTCGGTATCCGGGCGGGCCGTCGAGATGAATTATTCTCAGACATTTATCGACCTGGTGTAATCCAATCCAACCTATCGTAAAGTGCCGAGTTGAGGCTCAACTGGCGGCAGTAACGCCCCGCCTTTGGGGTCTTCCCGATTATCTTAGATCGGTATGAAATACCCGATCTCTCCCACATAGAGAACGAAACTTCAATCTCTTTAGTCAAACCCAACGGTAGCAAAAGCAAGGGCGTCAAGAACCTTTGTGCACGTGGAGGAATCAGTGGGGCCTCTGGCCTGCCCCTGTGCATGAGTAGCATGTGTCACACATGCTGAGCGTCCGACATGCGCTTCCCATCTCTCCTATAAATATCGCATTAAATGCAAGGAAGAGGACTTTTAGCGGATTTTACACAGTTTTTATATGTTCGGGACCCTTTGACTCACTGTCACTTCATCCCGAGCTTACTCCTTCATCATTAAATCAATAAACCAGTATGAAATTCAAGAGACAATTGTATTATCCAACTTAATATCCGTATACCTGATAGTATTTACACTATCAGAACCCCTAAGTGTAATGCACTTTTTGCAATTTTGCAATCTTTTAATACTAAATGTGCAAACCTGAAAAATTATAAGAAATGCATATTTTAGTATTCAAGTTTGCATAGTAAAATTAGTAATAATTATGAAAATGCCACTGCATTTTTTTAAAAAAATATATCATCTAGTATGTCCGATTTTTCCAGATGTAAGGCTGAGATTAGTTCTTAGTTTTCTCTTTAAGGACTTGTTCTGACACACACACACACACACACACACACACACGCACACACACAATGGACATATCAAATGTTCAGTAAAAAGTGAAGATTGATCTTAGTCATCCGGTTTATCAATGGTTGAGGGTTTTAGTAAAAAATAATAATAAAAAAAACATTGGAATTAATTTTATAAAATTATTGAAAACTTTTAAAAGCATGATTTAATATTTTATAATTATTGCAAACTTGAAAATTTAGTAATGATAAGATCCTAAACTTTGAACTTTAATTTATAGATATAGAAGTCTATTTCCTGGGTGTGTTTGGTTCATGGGTTTACACACTAAGAATGAGAATCAAAATCATAGTTAGTGTTTGGTTGACAACTTTTTAAAATACAACTATGAGATTTGATTACCCCTTCAATTAAAAAACACATTCCGTAATTAAAAAATGTGTCATTCCATCTTATTGGTAATATGATTTTTAAGTTTAGATTAGTTCTTTTTGATTATTAATTTTTTTTTTTTTTTTTTTTGTTGACATTGGTGCTTTGGATGTCATTATATTAGGATCAATTGCTTTGATTTTTTTTTTTGTTTTTATATTTTTAAAATCCTTATTCTCATTATAGAGTCCTACATAACCAAACATCAATATTGGTAATCATTCCAATTTCACCCTACTATCAAACATGCAAAAATACTTTCACCAAAACTCATACCATTACCAAGTATTTGATTCTCATTCCGGTTCCAATTCCCATGTACAAACCAAACACAACTTTAATTCATCTTGCTCGTCGTAAACTTTACTAATCATAATTTTTTTATTTCTTTGAACAATATATAATCAATCTTTCTATAACCTAATCTCCAAAAATCTGCAGGATTATTGGTAAACAATCTTAACTTGTAATGATTATTATTTATAGAAGTGATAGATGACTATTATTTAATATAGAGTATATCCCAATCCAATAATAATCCTAGTGTTGTACCAAAAATGAAAAATGAAGTTGCTTAAGCTACTCCAACATCCCAATTGAGGAAATAAAAATGGCTCAAAGTAAAGGAAGAAAAAGAAATGGAAAAGATGGAGTTGAGTTGTCTTAGTACTATTAGTTTGGTGTTTTTTTATTTTGTATTTAAATATGTATATGTAGGTGGAAGTGGATAGGTTAGTTTAAGTGCACTCTTGTTCCAACCCTGTCACTTTCACACATTCCTGGGTGGTCTCTACCTGCTTATCGCATTCCATTCCCCCCCTCTTTATTTATATGTCTCTCACCAATAACCTTGCAACCAACACCTCTTTCCCTGCACTTATTATATGCACTATTTCCTTCTCTCTTTCATCTCTCTCTCTCTCTCTCTCTCTCTCTCTCTCTCTCTCTCTCCACCCCCCAATTATTGGCACCCAACAGCAGTGTATACAAGCTAGGTTGAACTTTCTGGTTAGTATTCTCCATAGGTTTTGATTTCTTGTCATCTTCTTTCTTCATTCTTTGTTCTTAATAAAAGAAAAAAAAAAACATTCTTGTTTTGCTTGCATGCTGATCAAAGTTTAGGTTTCCATGATGTTTTTGAAGATAATGCCCTAATGTATTTCCATTATCTCACACCCAAACGCACACCTTATAAGTACTAATCAAGGTTAATTAAACTTTTACAGAATTCATCTCTTAATTTTGAGCTTTAAAACTGTTTTATGGTTATCATATAATGTGGTCATATATACAATCTTAGAATAATAAGTAAAACAAAAATCTCCTCTATTATAAAAACCTCACACACTCTGCCATATTACCATTCTTTGAAAGCTAAGTTATACATTTGCTCAAGAAATTATATACTGAAATCGTTGTATATATCTTGAGAAAAAGGAGAATTGTATGTGACACAGGCTTTGATATTTTTTTTTTTCTATTTTCTAATTGCGCATTATCGTTAGTTTCACATATATTAAACATAATGTAATTGGAAAATAAGTAGAATTAGTTTGAGAAAAGGGGGTTAAGTTTTTCTCAAGAGTGGGTTATTGAGTAGTAACATTCATGTTTTGGCTGACGAGGGAAACCCGCAGCCACTATTTAAGGGCCTGCATTAGGTAAACCCCGCCTTGTAACCCTAGTCGGCAAAGGACCACAAGAAGATAAACCAGTTTAAGTTATCCATAGCAGATCGGTTCAAGCCAAGAGAGCTGGGATTCAAACTCATGACCTTATGGTTCTACAGTTGTATCCTTAATCATCTTGGTTGGGTTAGTTGAGTAATATTGGTGTTTTGGGGCAAGGGCATGAAGAGGTAGAAAGTGATGGAGGGTGGGTGTGAAAAGGGTTTTCTAAGGTAGGGATGACATAATGGAGTGGAATGCACTCAAAGAAATGATTTCCCAACATGCTTAAAACCTATTGGCTGTTTCTTCAATTCACTCGACACAACACAAATAAAAGTCAAAGTTTTACGGCTGTGTTATGTAGTGCTCTCCTGTTCATATTTTTGCATGCTAATTATGCAACTGTTTGTGTCCTAATTCATCATTATCATCTCATTCTTTTCCCATTGTTTTAATTGAATATTTTTTGGGTTAACAATAATGACCCTTTGCCTCACGAATGTGTGGATAGATAAAGGGAATGATGACAAATCTTACAAGACCAGGAAGTGTAAAATTCACTCACTTTAAGGGCATCACAGAAACTCTCTCACATCATTGCATTGAGAGAGAGAGAGAGAGAGAGGGGAAATTGGGAATGTCTTTCCTTGCAAAAGTTGCTTTTTGATTTGATGGGAGTACATATGTATTTCATCTTCTTCTTCTTCTTATCAGTTGTCTTCTTTCCAACACATTTTCACAGAAAATTAATTAAAGCAATTAAGAAGATCAGAAATGGAGATGGAATGTTGTGTCCCTCCAGGTTTCAGATTTCATCCAACTGAGGAAGAGCTTGTAGGGTACTACCTGAAGAGGAAGATCAACTCTTTGAAGATTGATCTAGATGTAATCACTGACATTGATCTCTATAGAATGGAGCCATGGGACATTCAAGGTACATTTTAATTTTAATAATAATATTCCAATTCTCTTCAATTCTTCCCCTCTTATATACATTTCTCACATGACATTTAATGGGGGTACGTGTTAGTCAAAAGATCTTATATCTCATAACATGATAAAATCATCAAGATTTGAAATGAGAGGATGGGATTGATTCACTTCAATAATATAATAATTAAGGTCTTAACCTGGGGTGGGGGTGTGGTTGAGTGTAAGTAACTCATCCATCCTTAATCAAAGGTTAAGGGTTTGATAATTAACTTTGGGTATAGAACAGTCTTAAATTTTCAAGTCAGCTGTCCCACTCAAAAGGGTGCCTACAAGCGATTAGTCACTGTGTCTTACGGTAGAATCTCTGGGTACACCCAAAAAAAATATTAAGTTCATTTTTATAACTTGACAAACTTAAAATTTTGAGTTCTGTAATTGTCAAATCAGGTCAATCGAATTAAGATATGAACTTAAATAAAGAATTTTGTTTAATTTAATAATTTTTCTTTGGCTAAAATTAATTCATAAAAATAATATATTTTAATCATTTAGGACTAAGGGGTTACGGGATTGATTAAAATTCTATATCATCTAATTATAATAAAGTTAATAATGCAGGTAAGTATGTGGTCCTAAAAGGAGTAGTCAAATGTGTGAAATATGATTATCCCACTAAAATAACGAGTTTAATTCTTACCAACACTTGTCTAATTAACCTCCAGTTACTATATGTAAGCTACCTACGTTTAATAATAGAATTTTTTATTATCTAGTTGTCATATTCTTCTTAAAGCATTCAAATTAGACAGGAAAACAATTTTATATATTCAGACTTGTGTGACATAGCTAGCTAGGTCTTAGTTAATTTTGAATTTGTTTTGGTTTTTGAGTAAGTGTAGACAGGTGCAAGTTGGGATACGAAGAGCAGAGCGAGTGGTATTTCTTCAGCCACAAGGATAGGAAGTATCCGACGGGGACTCGGACGAACCGAGCCACGGCCGCCGGATTCTGGAAAGCCACTGGAAGGGATAAGGCTGTGGTGAACAAGGAGGAGCAGATCATAGGGATGAGGAAGACGCTGGTATTCTACAAAGGCAGAGCTCCCAATGGGAGGAAAACTGATTGGATCATGCATGAATATCGCCTTCAAACTTCTGAACATGGACCACCTCAGGCAAGTAATTAAGCATCCATGCATTATATATATATATATATATATTATATATATATATATATATATATATATATATATATATATATAGTAGGGTTCCAGTGAGAACATGTGCTTAGGTGAGAACATGAGAACACATCATGTGCATCCCTCTAATATTTTTTAATGGTATAGATTAGATTAAGTGTGTGCGAACGCACATTAAATGTGTGCAAACACATTTAATCGCGTTTGCACACATTTAATGAACGTTCGCACACACTTAATCTAATCTAACGCAGGTGTTCTCATATGATCTTTTATATATATATATATATTTCGCACATGTAGAAATATACCATAGTTCAGATAAAAATATTGTGTGCTTATTTATAAAGTAAAAACATTGTTCAAACTTTGGAGGATTCATGCACTTTCACCTTTATTAATTCTAGCTTGTGGACCTTTTTAAAAGAGAATTATATAGTAATTAAATTTTATGCGCTTGCATAATAGTTTTTCTTACTGTATAGTTAAGCACGGAAAAAAAAAATGTTTCACTTCGATCTATAATGTTTTTGGTTTCCAGTTTGATTGAACTTCATGTTTATTTAGGACTACTTCAATTTTTTTGAAAAATCATTTTCAATTGAATTGGAATACTTTATTTCTAATGAAATTGTTCGTTTGACTTCATGAGTTTCATGTTCATTTTGAATTATTTTAGGTTTTTTTTTTTTTGGGAAAAATCTGTATGTTGATTTTCATGGAATTGGTGCCCTACCAATCTACCATGTATGTGTTTGTTTCATAGTCTATTTACTTATTTAATGTCCAAGTCTAAAAGGAGCATGTTAAGCCCACAATATATATTTGTAAAGAAAAAAATAGTAATCTACTTTTATCCCGACTCATGGATTTGGAGCCTGTTTATGAGTTTGAGAACATAGTTTGACGAAATTGGGAAATACGTATTATTTAAAAAAAAAAAAAATAGTTAAGCTAATAGTTTCAAAAAGTACAGTAGTGGGAATCAAGAAAATTGTCAACTTCTTTTTTGTTTTCCTTCATTCTTTTTGACTTTATCAATGTGCATTTGACCATCAAAATTGTAAAACACTAGGGAGTTAGTGGTTTTTATGATGTTCCTAAGCATGGAAAGCAACCATCAGCTCCATCTAGTTTTCCACTTTCTGAGGTTGAAATTGTTTGTTCATTAGACTAGACTAGCTAGGATTACTATTAATATCATCATTGCTAGCTCTTCAATTCCCTTGTTCCATGATTTCCTAAAAACACATTCCTATATGGCTATATGAGTATATGCATCTTGCCTGCCCAATGGTTCCATAATGTTGAAAATCAAAAATTTAATCCCCCTGACACATAGTGCATATTATCTAGTCAATTAGTTCATCACTCACATCAATGTTGATCATTAGTTTAGAATTTTCCTACTTGAAAAATATTCAGGGGCAGATCAGAAGACGGGTAAGGGGGGCAGTTGCCCCCCCTTCCCTACCCCCATTAATTTTATTTATATATATATATATATATATATATATATATATATATATATGTAGGGTCAGGTTCTCGTGCGAACAGTGCTTCTCGTGCGGATACTCACCATTAGGTACACATAAATGCACCACAAAGTATTCGAAAATGCACCATTAGGTGTGTTGCATTTTGTAGTGCATTTTCGAACACTGTTTGATGCATTTTTGCATACTTAATGATGAATTCGCACCGGTCGCACCGAAAATACTATTCGCATTTGAACATATATATATATATATATATATATATATATATATATATATATATATATATATACACACACGCACATTAATAATGTATTATTATACATAAAAATCATTGAAAGTTGAAGCAGCTTAGTTGGTTGGTTGAAGTATGGATCTTCTATTGAACTGATTTATCATATATATAATTGCAGAAAATAGAGAAACTAATCAAATGTATTAATTGTGCTTATAATTTTATAGGAAGAAGGATGGGTTGTTTGTCGAGCATTCAAAAAGCCAATTCCAAACACAAAGCCATATAATGATGGTTGGAACTACAAGTATTCTTATAGGCCTCCATCAATTTCTGACGACATATCATCAACTAATCCATTATTATTGCATGGCATCAACACATTCAACAATAATCAAGCCATCACAAATCGTCACCAATTCCCTAATTTCCAGCTGCCACCCCATCACCACCAAGACGGCCTGATCCTGCCCCCCGCCGCCGCCGGCAATGGCGACAACCACCTGGTCGAACTTCCCCAGCTCGACAGCCCCACGATGTCGACAAGTTTTGCGACGAAAGATGGGACGTTCGTCGCAAATGAAGATGGGGAGGTTGAGAAGCAGCTAGAGAATTACGGCGACGAATTTCAGAATTGGAAGAATATTGTGGAGGACAGGTTTCTTGAAGTGCCACTTTCGGCGACGACTGACCCACTGCTACCCGCTTCTTCATTCCCTAACGTAAACATGCCATTGATCATTAGCGACGATTCTCAACATCATATAAGCCACCTCCTCCAGTGTTTCCCAGATTTATAGCTCCAACGCTCCCATTGCATGGACGTGATGATATATCGTTCCCTCATATATATATACATATATATACTATATATATAGTGAAATATTATTGTTTGTGATTAATAACAGTCCTCTCAACAACTGATCAAAAGGGCATGTTTTTTTAAGGCTGCCGGTCTGAACCAATGAGATTTATAGAGGATATAAATTAGCCGGGGCTACAGCAAATTAAGCCTGCAGGAGCCTTGGCCATGCATATATCTTCAATGGTTCGTCCACCAATTTGACTGTTTAGTTATGGTATTTCAATTCTGCAATAATAATTGTGTTGTTTAATTCAACCCTATTGACTAATGGTCAAGAAATGCATGCCATGGCTTCTTCATGCATACACTTAATTAACTGTTTATGATGCTTTCTCATCACCGTACCGCAATAATAAAGAAATTTGTGATGGATGGGATGTTGTAAACAGATGATAAAACTGAAATTCCCATCCGACCGGGTTACCTTGGTGATCATGTTGTCTATTTCCCAAGAGCGAATCCCGTGCATGACACAAAGCCTCCGCTAGCCACTTGTTTAAAGTTTTAAAGTGGTGATGGTGGTTTTGAGTGTAAGCACATAATCCATGTTATGCATATAATACATGCCAATAAAGCATAAACCCACTAACCTCTCGCCTTGGTCTTTGTTCTTGATTGTCTGAATTCGTTGTCTATTGAACATGAGTTCCTCGGACTGCTGTGAAATCACCCTAAACTAAAGAAACGTTTCTCTCACTTCTCTCAGTACTCTAGATGGTGTATGAGTCGTCATATGAGCACTGAGAGGGCTTAGAAGTCTAAATACCTACCTCCCCTAGGTAACCAATTACCTAATGTATGTTGACCAAGTTCTAATACTTAACCAGCCTAAATAGTTTGCACCACATAAATTAGACTCATTATTATTATTATAATAATCCTAATCCTAATAATAATAATAATAAAAGGAAAAAGTTATATTCTCCCACTTGGTGCAAACATGGAACCCAAAGAACAAGATTACACCAACCATAATGATATGTCCTCATTAGCGCGAGTAGTATCCATTATGATCAAATGCAAATTGCCTTCGAGTACTTAGGTAATCAAACTTAATGAAACAAACTATATGTTCATTTCAATTCCACTGAAGTATTTTCTTAATGAGATAAAACTTAATAGTGTACACACTCAAAAGAAAATATCTGAAGTATCTGAAGTGTAAAAGAATTTCATTAAACTGAACTGAATGTATATACAAATTTACAAAATGGACGAAAGTCCCATTTTCTGAACCAGATCCTTGAATTAAAATGGAGGCATGCCTTTAGTCAAGGGATTTGCAAACATTAACTCAGTATTAATGTGTTCAATGAATACAACTTTATTCTTGACACGCTCCCTAACGGCTAAGAACTTGATGTTGATGTGCTTACTTCGACTCACACTTTTGTCATTCTTAGAAAGGAAGACTGCAGCTGAGTTGTCACAGTAGACTTTCAGTGGCTTAGATATAGAATCCACAATTCTAAGCCTGGAAGATGAAATTCTTGAGCCATACACCTTGCGAAGTGGCC
Source organism: Ipomoea nil (assembly GCF_001879475.1). NCBI lineage: Eukaryota > Viridiplantae > Streptophyta > Magnoliopsida > Solanales > Convolvulaceae > Ipomoea > Ipomoea nil. Next base: position 525,815 of record NW_017619843.1, on the reverse strand, counting down.
TCGAAATATGAAACGAACTCGGCTTCCATGGTAGAAGTAGTTAATAAGGATTGTTTAACAATTCTCTATGAGATAGCCCCACTGGCCATTATAAAGATGTACCTAGAAGTTGATCTCCGAGAATCAAACACAGCCAGCGAAGTTCGCATCATAATAACCAACAACATCCAGGATGTTCGTCTGCCTAAAATCCAACTTGAAGTCTTTGGTACCTTTTAGATACCTCAGAACTCTCTTTACAGCTCCCCAGTGGTCCATGCCCAGATTATGCAAGTACTGCCCCAACATATCAATGACAAAGGCAATGTCGGGCATTGTACAAACTTGAATATAGCAAAGGCATCCAACCGCTTTAGCATACGGAATATCCTTCATACGCTCCTTCTCCAAGTCGTTCTTAGGACATTGATCCAAACTAAACTTATCCCCTTTTGCTATGAGAGCAACATTTGGTGAACAATTTTGCATCCGAAATCTCTCCAAAACTTTGTTAATATAGGTTTCTTGCGATAGGTCCAGTATGCCCCGGGACCTATCCTTATGAATCTTTATGTCAATGACATAAGATGCGTCACCCATATCTTTCATATAAGAATTTTTGGAAAAGAATTGTTTCACGTCGCGAAGCATCCCCAAATCATTAGTGGCGAGTAGGATATCATCCACATACAAAACAAGAAAACAGACTTTACTCCCACTAACCTTCTGGTATATACAGGGATCTAAGGGACTTTCAACAAAACCAAATTAAGAAATGATCCCGTCGAACTTAATATACCACTGACGGGAGGCTTGTTTTAAACCGTATATGGATTTCCTAAGACTACACACCAAATCCTCACCACCTCTAGAAGAGAAACCTTCATGTTGTTTCATATAAACTTCCTCTTCTAGATCACTATTTAGGAACGCAGATTTCACATCTATTTGTTGCAACTCAAGATTAAAATGTGCAACTAAAGCCAGAATGACTCGAATAGAGTCTTTCTTTGATACAGGAGAAAAGGTCTCATTGTAATTAATTCCTTCTTTTTGAGTAAACCCCTTAGCAACGAGTCTAGCCTTGTATCTCTCAATGTTATCTAATGAGACTCTTTTGGTTTTAAACACCCATTTACAGCTAATCGGCTTGGTCCCATTAGGTAACTCAACAAGGTCCCAAACTCCATTACTCTTCATGGAATTCATTTCATCTTTCATGGCTTCTAACCATAAATCAGACTGTGCACAATTTGTGGCTTGTGAAAATGTTTCGGTACATTTTCAGCTCCAATGTCAGATTCTTGTAGATACGATACATATAGCTAGGAACTACTGAACGTATTACCCGAGTAGACCGTCTTAATATTGGAACACCAATATCTTGAGAAGGTTGTGGTGCAACTACCTCTTCAGGAACTGGAGGCAGTTCTTGAATCAGTACAATTTCGGTCAGTGTCGGTTCAGGATCTTGCTGTAAATCCTGAATTGGTTCAACCATTGGCTCAAAGTCCAGTTCAGGGGGTTGCTGTAAGTCCTGAACTTGTTCGTCCAATGGCTGAGTTTCAACAGCTTGTGGAATCTCAATAGTAGGTAGTACAACTACAAGCGGAACTAAAGTCGCGTTGCGTATAAGTACAACTCCGTTATATGACATAGAAGGGCGAGAGTCAATATGATCAAATAAAGGAACTATGTCCTTAAATCTATCTCTCCTCTCCCACTGATCAAGTTATCTTCAAGAAACTTAGCATTTCTTGATTCCACTTTCCTAGTAGTATGTTTTGGACAATAAAACCTATAACCCTTAGAAGATTGTGCATATCCAATAAAGAAAACACTAACAGTCCAAGGGTCAAGTTTCTTTTCATGTGGGTTATAAATCCTCACCCCAGACGGATATCCCCAAACACGCATATGATGCAAACTCGGCTTCCAACCTTTGAAAAGCTCAAAATGTGTCTTGGGGACAACCTTGGTCGAAACCCGGTTCAATATATACATTATCTTCTGAAGAGCTTCGGGGAAGTATAGAGTTGCTTAGCATACGCCGCACCATATCCAAAAGAATCTGATTCCTTCTTTTAGCAACACCATTTTGATCCAGAGAACCCGGCATGGTGTATTAGTTAACAATCCCATATTCTTGAAGGAATTTAGCAAATGGACCCAAAGCTTATCCATTTTCTGTGTATCTACCATAATATTCACCACCTCTATCTGACCTAACTATTTGTATTTTCTTCTTGCATTGGTTTTCAACTTCAGCTTTAAATGATTTAATGGCGTCCAATGCTTCAAAGCTTATGATGGAGTAAATACACATAGGTAAATCTAGAGAAGTCATATATAAAGGTAATGAAATATTTTTAACCCTGCATATCCATATCTGGACAACATATGTCAGTATGAATTATCTCTAACAATGTTGAACTCCTATTGACACCTTTCTTTGACGTGTTAGTCTGCTTACCTTTAATGCAGTCTACACAAGTCTCAAAGTCAGTATAGTCTAGAGTAGAAAGTACTTCATCCTTTACCAACCTTTTAATAAGCTCAAGAGAGATATGTCCTAATTTTCGATGCCACAACATTGAAGATTTGTCGTTAATACTGCACCATTTAGTGTTGTTTTGAACATGTAAAGAATTATAAACTGAATCATTCTTTAAGTTAAGATGAAAGAGACAATCAGACAATGTATCAGTACCAACACAAGTAGAACTACGAAATAACTTGAAATAATTAGTATTAAATTCAAATGAATATCCAAAGGGTACAAGTCTTGAAACCGAAATTAAGTTCCTTGAAAAGTAGGAACATAAAATGTCTTTTCTAACATCAAAACAGAACCATTGTCCAAAACTAAAGTGCAAATTCCGATAGCTTCTACTGGTGATGCAATCTTGTTTCCAGAGAATATGCTGCACTCAGTTCCCGTCGGCTTTCTCAAGTTTGTCATATTCTGCAAAGAGTTTGCAACGTGGATTGTTGAACCAAAGTTAACCCACCAAGACTTAGTATTAACTACTGACATATTGGACTCGAAACATACAAAAGAAGAGGAAACATACCCAAGCTCAGCCGTAAGCCTTTGTTCCTCTTGTACACACATGGATATCAACTCAATGATATACCAATCCACCTTATGTGTGATGTAGGAAAACTTAAAAGGATAGTACTCTTGAGGAAGGGTATCAAAATTCAAACAAATTGAAAACTTAATAATTTGTTCAGAAATTGAATAATAATTTAATATCAACTTTAGGCAAAAAAAAAAAAAAATTCAATTGGATAAAATACATTAGAAGAAGCCAAATATGATGATTAGAAAGAAAAAAAAAAACTTAATATGAAGCCCAAAAACCAAAACAAGCCCAAAATTATTATTATTATTTTTTAAACAACCCAGGTCTGACCGAATTGGGCCAGACCCGACCCAATGATTAAGGTCATCAGTTTCTTCATCTTCAAATAGACTGCGCAGATCAGACGCGCAACAGCCGTGGAGATAAGACGCACAACGAAGGTCTCCAGTCGTCTGGAGGGTAGTAGCAACGTCATCGTCGGGAAAGTCCGGCTCCGCTTGACCACTTCGCGATCCATCGCCCCGCCGTGCATCTACTTTCGCCGCGTCACGAACCGTCAGTCAACGGTCTGTAGAGCACGATCGACGTGCTTTCGTGGCCACAAATCCACCCGTCATCACTAGAAAAGAGACACCATTGTTGACATTACAAAGGGAAAATGACCGGAGCAATTTTTTATTTTTTATTTTGAAAAGAATACGGCGTCATTTGTTTCTCCATCAACAATGGTGGTCTGCCGATGAACCACATGTTCAACCGACATCCCCGGCCACCAACGAACTAAGCTGCGAGCGAAGGTCCAAAAGGGCGATGAACAGTATGCAATATTGAATATCCAATTGCAATTTTTTTTAAAATTCTTAATGCGAAAAAAAACAAATAAATATTTTCCAGCAGCTCAGATAAATATGATTGCAATATATTACACACGAATTGCGAATTATACAAGAATGTATATCATATGTAAAAACTGTAGATTATGCAATCAAAAGAAAACTAGGCAGAGATTAAATTGGTTCAGATATCAAATGTAAGCACATAATCCACATTATGCATATAATACATGACAATAAAGCATAAACCCACTAACCTCCAGCCATAGTGTTCTTGATTGCCCGAATCCGTTGTCTATTGAACAGGAGTTCCTCGAGCTGCTGTGAAATCACCGTAAATCAAAGAAGCCTTTCTCTCATTTCTCTCAGTACTCTAGATGATGTGTGAATCGTCAATTGAGCAGTGAGAGGACTTAGGTGTCTAAATACCAACATCCCATCAATATAGGTAACCAATTACCTAAAAATAGTTTGCACCACATAAATTAGACTTAATATTATTATTATAATAATCCTAATAATAATAATAACATAAAAGGAAAACGTTACACTGACTACCCTGCAGCTATTAGCGGTTTACAATAGTCTAGTCTGGCAGTGTTGGTGGTCAGTAAAGACCTAAATTCCTGCACCCGTTGGTCACTTGCTCAAAGTGGTGATGGCAATACAAATCGTCCTATTCATGCTTGCGGTTACTTCGTGCACTGCTAGCCACTAGCTCATAGGGCTATTATTGCATCTTTGGTTTTGTTTTAGGCCAGTGTGCTATTGTGAACGTTTATTTTAAGAATGTGTGTCATTGTGTTTGTTTAGATCAATGTGCCATTGTGTTTACTTTTAGCCTACGTGCCATTATGTTTGCTTTAAGCTTGTGTCATTATGTTTACGTACTTTAGACTTGTGCGCCACTCCATTCTCCTATGGTCCTAGTTTGCGGGCATGTGCACCTCATTATAGTTTGCTTGGCCTTTGCGTCACGTATGCCATTTTAACATATGATATAGCAATAATATGATAATGAATGTACGAGTGTAGTACAATATCGTCCTCAAGGGATTGAGGTTATGACCTGCAATATGCAAGCAACTAGGCACTAGCCTAAAAAAAATTAACAATCTAAGCAATAACAAACAAGATAGAACGAACACATATATTAACCATGTAATAAACAAGAAATAAAATAAATATGCATGACTCAAGTTAGGGAGCAAAATCTACTAGATGCAAGCAAACTTATAGGATTATGAGAGAACACATAAACGATGAATTGATTGGATGCACATAAGAATTCTAACCTAAAAACCACTCCTGTAGTCATCTAAACAAGAATTACGACTAGGAATTGCCCCACTCTCATGGGATATCAATTCCAAGTCCTTCAAGCATACAAAGCATCAAACCCCCTAATTTTTCCTATTTTCATAAGAAGAAATCAGGTTTATGAAAGGAGTGACTTGAAATCTTGACCCAACGCTCATTGTCGCAAAAAATCCTCCAAAAAAATGCTAATTAATGTGTCCAATCAAAAAATAACAATAATCCAACACAATTATATTCCTTTATAATCTCAAAGAACCTCTAGGTTAGACATTTTTGTCATTTATGCAATAATCACAAACAAAGCATGAAGATAGACAATATAACCCTAGTCCAAGCTTCTAAACTAATTACTCAACATATTAAGTATAAATATAGCAAAAGCACAATTATAATGCATAAATATTGCAATGAAGAGATAAAAGAAAAATGAAACTTATCTATTGAAATGTAAGTGAAATGATGAGATCCAAGCTTCAAATCCAAGATTATAAGCTTTCAAAATGTTAAATAACCCAAATCTATGTCTAATCTAACTTAAAATTAAATTTTGAGCATGCAAAAATGTGGAAAAATAGCTAGGGTAACAAAATGACAGGAACTGAGTAGAAATGACTGAAAATTGCTTAAATACCGAACAGAGGATAATTACACTAGCAAGTACAAGCCCATGTAGCTGTTCGTGCACCACCCCTCTCCAAACCTCCCAAATTTCTATTTCTCACACACTTTGGTGCACGTCCGTGTGACCTTTTTCCTTAACGTGAACAGACGAGTAGAACATCTTTCTTGCTATTTTTGACGATTTTAAAGTCAGAAATATGCTTGACAGTCTTCATGAAATCGTATCCCTTTAAGTTGTCTTTTCCATGGCAGGAAAATCAGTTGATTTCGACATTTCCACACTAAGATATGATCAAAATACTGAGTACTGGACTTGTTGTGAAAGAAGTTCAACTCTTTGATATTTTGCTCTATTTTTTCTTTTGTTTGCCCATGTGATCAAAACCATTAAAAACACTACTCTTTAGCTCTCTTAAAAATATTTTAGCCAATCTTCTTAGCATCAAATTGGCTCTCATTGACTCTAAGTGCATTCAAAATGCTCTAAAAATTCTTTACTTCTACTCAAAGATGATGAATTATATTGTACCCAATTGATCAAATGAAGAAAATAATTAAGGATAATTTTGAAAACAATTATAACATTTCATAAGTAAAATAAAGCTATGTGTAAACACAAAAAAAGTAAACTTTGTATATATTCACAAAATTTCGTGTACAGCGTGTGTATAATTCAATGTGCAGGTATACAATCTCTGTCTAGTCCTCTGATTCTTCACTAATGTTATCTACTGAAGTGCCCCCGGGATTCAAGTAGCGTAGCCTCCGAGATTCAATTGGCGCGTGCCTCCGGGATTCAAATGGCGTAGCTTCCAGGGTTCAAGTGGCGTGACCTTCAACAGCAAACGTCAAGAATTTAGAAACAATCAACCCTGCAAAGTTTCAAAACACATGCAATGGATTCAAGTTGCCTAAAGATCCTCAAATGCCTTCAAAAGACTTCAAGACCTCCGAGAGAATCAATTCTGCCAAGCTCAAAATCTACTGAAGTGCCTCCAGGATTCAAGTAGCGTAGCCTCCGGGATTCAATTGGCGCGTGCCTCCGGGATTCAAACGGCGTAGCTTCCGGGGTTCAAGTGGCGTGATCTTCAACAGCAAACGTCAAGCTTCAAAGCAATCAACTCTGCAAAATATCAAATTAAAGCGCCTGCAATGGCTTCAAGTTGCCTTCAAAAGGCTCCAAGATCTTCAAAGTACCTACAAAAAGGCTTCAAGTTGCCTTCAAAAGGCTCCAAGATCTTCAAAGTACCTACAAAAAGGCTTCAAGTTGCTTCAAGATCTTTAAAACCTGCAAAAAATGCCTTCAATACCTTTAATTCTTCAATATTTTCAAATGCCTTCAAGAGAGCTCTCAAATCTTCAAGCCTTCAAGTCTTCAAGCGTTCTTCAATGCCTTCAAGCTCTCAAGCCTTCAAGTTGTTCTCAATGTATTTAAGGTGTGATTTAAAGAATGAAATTGAGGCTCTATTTATAGTGAAGTTTGTAACTAAAATCTCTTAACAAACTCCACTAATATTTATTTAATTAAATTAATTAATTATCTACTAAAATGAACCTTGCCAAAATCAAGTCTAGATTCATTATTCTATCATCTAATTCAAATTCAAATTAAATTATAATTATCTAATTCAAATATAATAAAATCATATTATATTTAAATTATAATTATAATTATAATTCAATTATGAAATGGGCTTGGACCAATTAATTAATTAATTCAATAGCCCAAATCAAATTTACTTGGACTAATTAAATTAATTTAATTATCATAGCCCAATTAATTAAATTGGACTAATGATCAACTCCGAAATTGGGCTCGATAATGATTTAATCGGTCCACTTGTCGGCTTCAAATTTTCTGTGTCTACAAATTGCCCCCTTGAGACTTTCTTGGACATTCCACTTGAGAGCATACACTGCTTGAAAGTATGTAGTGCATGGAAGTCTCAAAACTATAAGGCCATTTCAACTCGTGCCAAAGAGCTTTGTGGGATATGAGGCAGTTTCGACTCGTGCCGGGGAGCCTTGAAGTAATATGAGGCAGTTTCAACTCGTGACGGGGAGTCTAGGAATATGAGGCAGTTTTGACTCGTGCCGGGGAGTCTTGAATATGATGCGTTTTCGATTCACATTGAGGAAGCTTGAAGAATATTTCCTCCATCACATATTGTGGTATAATGTGTTGAGGCACATTCTTCTCTAGCATATGGGTTGATTTGAGGAATTTTCATCTTTATTCCTTGGTTAGTTGGAGTAATATGGAACCACTTCGGCTCGTAATCCGCCAATGTGACTGGAACTCGTGCTTTCATATGGTGGCCGCAAGTCCTCCCATCAATAGAGCCTTTTAACATTCTCTTCTTGACCCACCTTTTCATAACTTGCTTAGATGGTCGTGTCGCATCGTCAACGTGGTGTTGTTTAGCATGCTTAATATCATGCCGAGTATCATACTCGGGTTTGGTATCATAAGACTTGATGTTAAGAGGGAATAGACACTTGTGTCGTTTTCTATTTCCCTTCACATTGTTCCTCTCAATGAGTAGCGAAGTAGATTTACCGCATGAGATGGAAACTTGATTAGCGCTTGCTGTGGCATCTGCAAGTTCAATTCTCCCATCTCGAGCTAACTCCATTACTTTATCCTTAAAGACAAAGCAATTTTCAATTAGATGTCCGACAAGTCTATGAAACTTGCAATAACTCGGATGATCCACCATTAAAGCCTCGTGTGGTCGCCTCATTTCTGGCAAACCAACGAGATTGTGCTTTATTAGCTCATCAAACATATGTGGGATATCAGAATCCAAGAATGGATACTTCTTGTTTTGTCTTTCCCTGAAAGAAAGCCTTCTACTACCCTGTAATGATCTATAAGCATCCCTAGACTCACCAGTAGCTTTAGAGAATATCCTAGCTGGTTGAATATTCACATGCATAGCATCCATGCTTTCATATTTCTTAAAGGCCTTGCCGCCATTTTCAACGTCGTCATGACTCTTGCCCCCATTGTAGAAGCTTTGAATGTGTATGTTTTGTCCACCGTTAGCTGTTATGCTTAACTCCATATCGTGGGCGCGACTAGATAATTCCTCAAAAGTCTTAGGCTTGAGCCCTTGGAGGATGTAAGAGAGCTCGAAGTGCATGCCTTGGATGCACATTTCAATCGCGGAGCTCTGTGATATCTTTTCCTTGCAATTCAAACATAACTCCCTCCATCTTTCAATGTAAGCGGTTGAGCTTTCACCATTCCTCTGGCGAGTGGTGGTGAGTTCTAAGAAGCTAACGGTTCTTCTTGTGCTGTAGAAGCGGGTCAAGAACTCGCGCTCCATGTCCTGCCAGCTATCAATGCAGCTAGGCTCCAAGTTAGTGTACCAATTGAAGGCAGTACCCTTCAAAGAGCGGACGAACTGCTTGACAAGAAGATCTCCATACGTCCCAGCGTCGTTGCATGTTTCCACGAAGTGGGCGATGTGTTGTCTTGGATTGCCTTTCCCATCGAATTGTTGAAATGATGGAGGTTGATATCCAATGGGCATCTTCAAATCCTCTATCCTTTGGGTGTAAGACTTAGTGTAAGTGTATGAAGGTTTTCCCCCCTCAATTTTTCCTTTGATAGCTCCCATGATGAACTCGTCAAGCCGATCTACTGGTATCGTGCCCCCTGTGACTGGAATGCTCCTGTCCGAACTTGGTATGTGCGAAGTTGATTCCTTGTGCACTATAGTTCGCCCAATGCAAGTTGGTGAGTGCGAGACATCTTCACCTTGAACCTCAGGTTGTTTCCCAGGAGCCCGGCTAGTTTCGCCATTCCTTGTGCTCTCGACCTTTTCAGCTAAGTCGTTGATTCTCTTTTCTTGGTTTTGAAGGAGGGTGGTGATCCCTTCAAGCGCCTTAGTGATGCTCGCAAGCTGGTCCTCTATAGTTGAAGCGCTTGTTGTCATAGCCGGCATGCCTGTATAGATGCGTGACCATTCTGGTGCGACCTTCCACATGTTAGACGACGGCGATGTCGGTGACGAGCCTCCGGTGTTAGCGTTTCTTTTTGGGGATGTTGGACTCCTATTATCATTAGCTCCTTTCAAAGATGTTGGATTCCCGCTATCGGTTGCTTCTTTCGGAGATGTTGGACTCTCGCTACCAGCTGCTCCTTTTGGGGTAGTCGACTTCTCGCTATTCGCCGCTTCTTTCGAAGATGTCAGCATCCCGCTGCCAGCTGCTCCTTTCGAAGAAGCCAGCCTCCCGCTATCGGTTGCTCCTTTCGATGATGGTGGACCTGTAACATAAATAAACTTCCTCGGGACGGTAGGGGCCGTTTCGAGTCTTTGAATCATACGTCGAACAATTGACTCAGGCTCCGGCGGTTGCATTCCTAAGCTCCTTGCACGGCTCCTGGTTAATGGTATTTCGGTCTCTCGGTTAGCTTCAGAACCAGTTGTTGATGAAGACTTGGAACTAGCGGCTTGGGCATAAGACTTCTGGAACATTGAGCTTCTTGACGCCATTCCGGTTGCTAGTAGAGTTGCTTGCTGATGTAGATCGATAGTGAAGAGATGAGAGGCAGAGCGGTCCCACTGGGCGTGCCAAAATCTGTAAACACAAAAACGTAAACTTTGTATATATTCACAAAATTTCGTGTACAGCGTGTGTATAATTCAATGTGCAGGTACACAATCTCTGTCTAGTCCTCTGATTCTTCACTAATGTTATCTACTGAAGTGCCCCCGGGATTCAAGTAGCGTAGCCTCCGGGATTCAATTGGCGCGTGCCTCCGGGATTCAAATGGCGTATCTTCCGGGGTTCAAGTGGCGTGACCTTCAACAGCAAACGTCAAGAATTTAGAAACAATCAACCCTGCAAAGTTTCAAAACACATGCAATGGATTCAAGTTGCCTTAAGATCCTCAAATGCCTTCAAAAGACTTCAAGACATCCGAGAGAATCAATTCTGCCAAGCTCAAAATCTACTGAAGTGCCTCCAAGATTCAAGTAGCGTAGCCTCTGGGATTCAATTGGCGCGTGCCTCCGGGATTCAAACGGCGTAGCTTCCGGGGTTCAAGTGGCGTGATCTTCAACAGCAAACGTCAAGCTTCGAAGCAATCAACTCTGCAAAACATCAAATTAAAGCGCCTGCAATGGCTTCAAGTTGCCTTCAAAAGGCTCCAAGATCTTCAAAGTACCTACAAAAAGGCTTCAAGTTGCTTCAAGATCTTTAAAACCTGCAAAAAAATGCCTTCAATGCCTTTAATTCTTCAAGATTTTCAAATGCCTTCAAAAGAGCTCTTAAATCTTCAAGCCTTCAAGTCTTCAAACGTTCTTCAATGCCTTCAAGCTCTCAAGCCTTCAAGTTGTTCTCAATGTATTTAACGTGTGATTTAAAGAATGAAATTGAGGCTCTATTTATAGTGAAGTTTGTAACTAAAATCTCTTAACAAACTCCACCAATATTTATTTAATTAAATTAATTAATTATCTACTAAAATGAACCTTGCCAAAATCAAGTCTAGATTCATTATTCTATCATCTAATTCAAATTCAAATTAAATTATAATTATCTAATTCAAATATAATAAAATCATATTATATTTAAATTATGATTATAATTATAATTATAATTCAATTATGAAATGGGCTTGGACCAATTAATTAATTAATTCAATAGCCCAAATCAAATTTACTTGGACTAATTAAATTAATTTAATTATCATTTCCCAATTAATTAAATTGGACTAATGATCAACTCCGAAATTGGGCTCGATAATGATTTAATCGGTCCACTTGTCGGCTTTAAATTTTTTGTGTCTACACTATGTATTGAATATAAATAGAACAATTACGCACTTATCAACTCCCCCACACTTAAACATTTGCTTGTCCTCAAGCAAAGTCATTCAAATCAAAGACAAGCAAGCAAACAAATGTCAACAATATTCACGAAGAAATTCTAAAAGTAACAAGTTTTCATGAAAAGGATCAAATGAAATTTTTAAACTAACACAATCTCACAAACGATGTGTTGGATCTCAACGTGCACACTTAACCACGGAGTTCTTTGGCTATTTGGTTATCATATTCTACTTAAAACTAATTGGTGATAAGTATGTGGACATTAATCACTTAACTACATCCCTCCATGGTAAGTCACAACGCTATGTCTCGAATCGAGCAGGGGTTGAACTCAGCCAACCGGTCGATGCCCAACAGGATGCACTCCAACACTTGAATTTTGCAAATTATGATTCTCTCCGCACAAAACCTAGACTTGCAACATGGTCCAAAGGACTTAATTTAGACTTGAAACATGCTCCAAAGGACTTAGTGTTGAAAGCATGAATGAGGTGAAATGAACAAGGTTAAAGTGATAAGACAAAAGTATGTACATGCCCCAAACAACCAACATTCACATTTCCAAAGTCCTAATCTTTTATTAGAGAAGACAACAATGTGCAACATTAGCTTATCTTTCGCACAAGATGTGATATTTTTCCTCTCTTTACCCTTTTTAGCAACTGCTAAAGCTTCTCCTTAGAGATTTAATTGAATACCACATCATAGATTTAGTTATAAATTTGAATACCCTATCATTATTATCATCATTAAAATAATTAATATTTTATAAAAAATAAATTTGTAATGGATTTATATTATGTTTTAAAACTGAATTGAATAGAAAATACAATTTTTGACTTTTAAAAAAATTATAAAAAAAGAATTTTTTTAAAAAAAAAAAAAAACCAAACACTAGAACATGAAAATATTTTTATGAACCATTTTCAAGAAATCATTTTTTTCAGAAAACATTTTTCGCATTTTCAAACATACCCTAAATGAAATTTTCATATCTACTTAAAGTTTGAAATTTTAATATAATAATTACATAAATTTGTATTCTACATATGAATTTATTCAGAGATGATATATTGTTTAATTCTTTGCAACTTGTCTTTTCAATTGGATTAGTTTTTTTTTTTAAATAAAATTATGAGCATATATATGTAAAAATTTAGTTCAACAATGCAGTATACTATTTAAACAGCTCCATTTTCAAAAAATAAAAATAAATTATTTGTCAATTTTTTTGAGTTGGGTAAATCCGCCTACCCGGTTGCCAATAAACCGATCCCATTAGGAGTTGGACTTGTAACTTTGTGATTGCCAAGTAAGGGTGCCAATGTGTCAGGGAGGACTGCGCTACATTCACCACCTGACCCATCTTATACTTTCTCCACCCACCCCAACCCCTAACCTGCTTTGGATGGGTTTTTTCAAAACTCACTCCGCCTCACCCATGGCCCAGGTGCAGGTGTCCACTATGGATACCCACCACTTATTATCTTATTAATTTTTTTTTAATAATATATATGTTACTTACACATGATAAATAATAAAATTCACTAGTTATATTAAAACATAAAATAATAAAAATATTCAAATATAATAACTAAATTGTTAAGTTTTTAAAAATAAACTTATTAATTTAGAAATAAAAATAGTAAAAATGTAACAAAAGTTATAAAAACTTTTATAATAAACTACATACTATTATTATTATTATTATTATTATTATTATTATTATTATTATTATTATTATTATTATTATTATTATTATTATTATTATTATTATTATTGTTACTATGTTGACTAGTCTTTGTATTAGGCTTAGTCTTCTATGGCTTTCCTAGTTGATAGGGGTTACTTACGTAGAGTTGTTATGCTATTAGTACTGTAATCCTTATCCTTGTTATGTTGAATGTTGAACTGATTATCTCATTTGGTATCAGTCAGACCAGGGATTTCTCTTTCTCTCTCCTACCACCACCCTCGTTCAATCCTCTCCCCAAAACACGGCAGAATATTTAGGGCGTGCTCAGTTATTGGTTGATGAACAGAACATGTTTGTCTTCCGGGGATTACGTCCGGAGTACTGGGCGATGGCATCATCTCTGACGGCAGCTGGGAATGATGTCACCATTCCGCAAATTGCGGATTATTTGCGTGCACAGGAGTTCCTCCACGCTGATGAGTTTCCAGCGGGTTCTGATCCTGCTGCTCCGGCAGTCTATTACGCTGGCCGCGGAAGGAATGGAAGTCGCGGCAGTGGGGGTTCCGGCAACCAGAACTCTGGTCGCGGCAGTGGGGGTCGCGGCAGTGGCGGTCACGGCAGAGGTGGCAGGGGCGATCGGAATGGTGGACGCGGCGCTCCTCGTTGTCAAATATGCCAGGCACAAGGGCACACGACTGTTTATTGTTACAAATGGTATACCCCGCAACAGCCGGCACAGGCCAATTTGGTTGTTCCCGGAGAAGAGGACGTGAATGCAGCTGCTTCAGGTTGGTTCCCGGATACGGGGGCCACCGCCCATGCCACGCCGGACGCGTCTATGATGACGCAATCTGATGAGTACATGGGTGGTGACATTCTGCGTGTTGGTAATGGCGCAGGTTTGACGATCTCACGAGTTGGCCATGCTTATATACCATCTGTGTCTAAAACTCTAAATTTAACCAATGTCTTACATGTTCCTAAACTTTCTGTCCCGTTATTATCTGTTTATCGTTTAACGAATGATAATCGTGTTTTTGTTGAATTTCACAAAGATTGTTTCATTGTGAAGGATTCGGTTACTCGGGCAGTTCTGCTTAGGGGTTTCACCGCGGGCGGTTTATACAAGCTCCCCGTTTCTCAGTCTTAGTTTGCTTTTCTCACATCCCGTGCTACACCGGTTGTCTGGCACCACAGGTTGGGCCATCCACATGCGCATGTTCAGAATCAAGTCCTAAAGTTGTCTCTCGTAACACCAAATAAAACCATACTATGCGGGTTGTGCACCTCATGTCAACTTGGCAAATCTTCAAGATTTCCCCTAGATAGAGTTTCGTTATCAAGTAGCAATGTGTTAGATTTAATTTATACAGACATATGGGGTCCGGCTCCTGTAATCTCTACTAGTGGATTTCGTTATTTTCTGATTTTTGTAGATGATTATTCTCGTTTTTGTTGGTTTTATCCCCTACGGATAAAATCCGATATATATAAAAGTTTCGAGTCGTTACGAGTCATGGTAGAACGCCAGTTTTCGCGTTCTATCAAATCTGTTCAGTCTGACTTAGGCAGAGAATACCACAAGTTACATCATACATTCAAAAAATTGGGCATTGTTCATCGCCAATCATGTGCGTATACGCACGAACAAAATGGCAGAGTTGAACGAAAGAATCGTAACATAGTCGAAACAGGACTAGCTTTGCTAGCCGAAGGCTTTGTCCCGCAATAATATTGGGACTATGCTTTTGAAATAGCCACAACCTTAATCAATTATTTGCCCACTATAGTCCTAAAATCCGAAAGCCCATACACTCGTCTATATAAAACCAAACCACCATACACATTTCTCTGTGTCTTCGGGTGTCAGTGTTATCCCTATCTTAGGCCCTACAATCGGCATAAGATGGATTATCACTCGGCGCCCTGTGTCTTCTTAGGTTATCCACCTTCCTTTAGGGGTTATAGGTGCATGAATTTAACAAGTGGGAAAGTCTATATCTGTCGTCATGTACGGTTTGATGAGACTGTTTTCCCGTTTTCAGAATTAACAGCCCATAATGCAACTTCAATGATGTCTCCAGCTGCACCTTGGGCTGCTGCTCCAGTAATATCACACTCACCTACCACAGTCATCACCGACTCCGGTTCACAAAGGCTGCTGAGTCCAATACCATTGGCACAAGAGTCAACCCCCTTGGCTATTGAAGGGCCTGTCAGGGCCGTAACTCGCAGAAAGCAGGCGGCTAGGACCGAGCCACAAGATCGGGGGCATACCATGCGGCTACGCCATATGACTCGGGGTATTGGAGAAGAGTTTCAAGCCCTCAGTGTTATTACTGATCCCACTTGTTACTCGCAGGCGGTTGGGCATCCAGAGTGGCGTGATGCGATGGACCAGGAGTTCAACGCTCTATTACACAACAATACTTGGGCACTTGTACCTCCCAAACCAGACATGAACATCATCGGGTGCAAGTGGGTGTTTCGTACCAAACGCACCGCTGATGGTTCGGTCGAGCGATACAAAGCTCGGCTAGTGGCAAAGGGATTCAATCAGGTGGCTGGCGAAGACTTCTTCGACACTTTTAGCCCTGTGGTTAAGCCAACTACAGTCAGGCTTCTTTTTTCGCTAGCTGTGTCACACAGCTGGACTCTGAGGCAACTCGATGTCCACAATGCCTTCTTAAATGGGCACTTGGTGGAAACAGTCTATATGAAGCAACCTCCGGGTTATGAAGATCCGACACACCCAGATCACGTGTGTCACTTACAGCAATCTTTGTATGGGTTCAAGCAAGCCCCGCAGGCGTGGTTCAAAAGATTACATGATTACTTAATCTCTGCAGGTTTTTCATCATCGAAGACGGATGTCTCCTTCTTCTATTACTCTTCTGCTGCCTCACGCGTATACTTACTAGTATACGTCGATGATATCATTATGATGGGCAATGACCCGTCACTCATTAATTCTCTCTTGCATCGACTTTCGTTGACTTTTAAGATTCGAGATCTTGGAACACCCGGGTTCTTCCTCGGAATTGAGACTATCAAGACTGACGTGGGGCTCATGCTGTCCCAACGCAGGTACATGAAAGATATTTTGGCCCGAGCAGGTATGACTGACTGCAAACCACTAGCTACGCCGGCTGCGGTTTCTCAACCTGTCTCATCTACCGCTGAGCCACATGACAACCCGACTCAATATCGTTGTGTGGTTAGGGCCCTTCAATACTTAACTATCACGCGACCAGACTTATCCTATGCTGTGAACGACCAGACTTATCATATGCTGTGAACCGGCTATGTCAGTTTATGCACACGCCAACGGCTGACCACTGGGGGTTGGCTAAGAGGGTACTTCGCTACATCAAGGGTACTCTATACTACGGCTTGCAACTCACGGTGTCCGAGTCCTCTGCTCTTCATGCATACTCCGACTCGGATTGGGCGGGGTGTCCGCTAGACAGGAAGAGCACTGGTGGTTACGCGGTGTTTCTACACTACAAGAAAAATGCACATAGACAACACTAGAAAGACAACAGTTTTTAAGAAAAGTGTTGTCTTTTGTATAAAAGACAACAGTTTGGTCCAAAACCGTTGTCTTTGATGCAACACTTTTGTCAAAGACAACGATTTTTGCTTAACCGTTGTTATAAGTGTGTTGTCTTTGTGCATTTTGTGAAAAGACAACACCACAACGACAACGGTTTTTTAAAACCGTTGTCTATGTGCGTTTTTTTTTTAATAAGACAATGGTTTTTTTAACTGTTGTCGTTGGAGTGTTGTCTTTAAGCGCACTGGAATACACAACACTAAAAAGACAACAGTTGTTTAAAACCGTTGTCTTTGTGCGCTCTTTTTTAAAAAAGAGACAACGGTTTTATTTAATCGTTGTCGTTGGTGTGTTGTCGTTAAGCACACTCGAATACACAACACTAAAACGACAACGGTTTTATATAACCGTTGTCGTTGCGCGTTCTTTATTTGTTTAAGACAACGGTTTTATTTAACCGTTTTCTTTGGTATGTTGTCTTTAAGTGTATTTGAATACACAACACTACAAAGACAACGGTTTTTTAAAACCGTTGTCTTTGCGCATCATTATTTAACAGGTATATAAAATAAAAACAAAAATGTTAACAACAAGAGTCAAACCTATGACCTCAAACTTAACAAATAAGCAATCTAACCAATTAAGCAACACAAACTCTTATTTCTAAAGGTGCAACATCTGGTATATAACTGGGTTGCTTCTGTGTTGTTTGTGAAAACCAAGACACCAATTTTAGAAAATAGTTGAAGAATTCCCCACAAGAAGTATAGAACCTGAGACCTTTAACATAATAAACTAAGCTAAACCCACTAAGCCACACCAACATTTATGTACTCAAGCACAACATCTAGTATATTACCGATTTGCTTATGTGTTGTCTTTGAGAACCAAGACAATGATTGTATAAAATAGGTTAAGAATGCCACCACGAAGGATAAAACCCAAAACCTTTAACATAATAAACAAAGCTAAATCCACCAAGCCACACCAACTCCTGTGTACTAAAGTGTTACACCTTATCTTTTACCTATAATTTAACAAAGAAAGAATACAATTCAAAAGTTAATTTAATAGTTCTATTTTTGTTCATATTTAAATATAAAATTGTTCACCAAAATTTCAAAGTAAATTCATTAAAGTTTTATTTTCAATTATATTACAATTAAGACCAATCTATGAATTCAAAAAATAATAATAACTATCAAGTATAAAAAAAACAATATGGGGTGGTGTTCATAATGGTGCGGTATGATGTGTAGGGGTTAAGGGCGGTATGATAGGGGCCGGGGTTGGTAATCGACTCTTCTGGCTAGCGCATGACTAACAAAGTTAGCTATCTGTTGATAATCGACCATTCCGGCTAGCGCATGACTAACAAGGTTAGCTATATGTTGGTAATTGACCCTTCCGGCTAGCGCATGACTAACAAAGTTAGCTATATGTTGGTAATCGACTCTTCCGGCATGCCTAGGACACGTTGAGAATGGATATGAAAGAGTAGTTGATCGATGCCGTGATCTTAATTAGCTCTATGTTCATAATTACCAAACTATATATTCATAATTTTTGAATTGAGATGCATATTCATAATGATTGAATAACTATGATCTATATTCACAATTACAGAACTTTATGTTTATAATTTGCGATGTTCATATTCCCAAGTGTTGATAACTATACAGTTTAGAAATTATGAATCAACAATACAGAAATTATGAATATGCAGTATAGAAATTATGAATCTACTGCATAAAAATTATAAATCTACTTTATTTAAATTATGAATCTACTGTATTTAAATTATGAATCTACGATTTAGAAATTATGAATCTACGATTTAGAAATTATGAATCTAGAGTAAAGATTTTATGAATCTACAGTATAGAAATCTATGAATCTCGCGTTCTGTACCTATATACCCAGTACTATTTTAATTGGGTCTAGTGACCCGGATAATAAAACTAATATTTTCTTACCCTGTTCTATATCTATATCGCCCGGTTTAATTGGGTCTAGCGCTCCGGGTGCCGCAAAAAATTTATTATTATTTATTAGAGAGCGCGAAAAATCTAACCCAAAATTTAGCCCTACCCGCCCAAACTTAGAAAATTTTCATTTCGCTCAATTTCATTCCTCATCAGGAGAGTTCTACTCCAATATTCAAAAATTTCATTTCGCCCATCAGGAGAGTTCTTCGCCGCCCTCCCTCTGCCGACAACGACAACCAACGCCTCAGCCTCAGCCACACTCGCTGCCGCCCTTCCTCTCGCCCTCTCATTTCCGAGACCTCCTGTCGCTGCTCTTCCTTCGCCGACGACGACGGCCGACAGCCACAGCCTAAGCCTCAGTCACACTCGCCGCCGCCGCTCTTCCTTCTACAGCTCTCTGTTAAGTGCACATGCCTCATTGTAAGTCTAATGTTGCTTGTCTTTCTGTTTTTTTTTTTTTTTTTTTTTCATTCCAGTCTAATCTTCCTTCTATACAGCTCTGTTATATGCATGCTATTTAGGTTTCACTCTTTGTGGTTAAAGAAAAGGTCTCAATTTCTTTAAAAGATTTGTTTGTGAGCAATGAGTCTTTCATTATCTGAACTAATCACTATTTCTCAGCGTTATGGGGGGTAATGGCTCAGTTAGAAAGTCCGAATCACTTTAATTACTGTTGCTAATGTAGAGACATCGGAAATTTGGAGAGGAATAACTGAAGTGTAATTTGCAATTTGGCAAGTACAAGGGAGTTCATAACTGACCATTTCTGTTGGGAGCTTTAGGTCAAAATGACTAGGAAAGAAGTCTTTGTCCAAGTTAAATTTGAGCATAGAAGTAGGGGACATGTGAAAAGCATCTTGGGGACTGTATAGGGAGGGAACTGAAATAGTTTAGATGGCTATGTGAATCTTTTATGTGATGGTGTTATCACTTCTAAAGATTCCTAATCCAAATTTCATATCATTTCTGAACTGAATGTAATGCCTCTCTGATTTCAAGCAATTACTGCTTCAGAATCTGAATTGTAACCATGGTCAATCTGTGACTTTTAGGTTGAAAAAAATCAAGTATATGGCTTTGACCTGGTATACTAAGTTTTTTGAGTAGCACATCATTCTTAGAATCTCAGTAAATGATGGCTTTCATCTGCATTATATCTGCTGTGTATCTCTTATATCTTTGCCTTTTTTAAAAAATGAAATTAAGACATCCTGACATCCTGTTCTCTCTAATTCAGGCTGCTAGTCCATTGCAAGTGAAATATGCTGATGGTGAGTTGGAAAGACTAGGTGTGATAGAGTTTGAATTTGTGGTGTAACACATGTTTTCTTCTTGTGATGGTTCCTCTCAACTGTAAACTTTTGAAAAGTTCTTTTTTCATCCGGGTTATGGAATCTCCTCTCTCTCTCTTTTTTTTTTTTTTTTTTTTTTTTTTTTTTTTTTTTGTAAAGTTAATCTGTCTATAGTAATTGTATTGTGTCTGCAATGCAGTAACTTTCTTCTTTCCGATTTTATGTTCCTTTTTTTTCCTTTATTTAACCCCATCCTCCTCTCCTGGGGAAAAATGCAGAACACAAGATTTTTGTCGGGATGCTACCAAAGAATGTATCAGATGCCGAAGTGTCTGGCTTATTCTCTCAATATGGAACCGTTAAAGACTTGCAAATTTTAAGAGGTTCTCAGCAAACTAGTAAAGGTAAGCCAAGTTCACCTCTGTGGGTCTGTTCCTTTTCTTAATTTCAACTACCAGTTGATAATGAAATTTATTGACATTTCCTTATTTTCCTTCATAATTTCTTGGTTGCTGCAGGATGTGCATTTTCGAAATATGAGACAAGAGAACAAGCAGTTGCAGCTATAGAGGCCATTAATGGAAAGCACAAGATGGAGGTTGTTTGTTGTTTACCAATTCCTTTGACTTATAATGTGATGTCTTGAAATATTATTACCTGAACTACTTTGATTTTATTATTTATTTGGTGGAGGGCTAAAGAAATATTTTACCAATTCCTTTGACTTATAATGTGATGTCTTGAAAAAATTTTACAACGTCGGTTTTCATATAGCCGACGTTGTATGTTTACCATACAACGTCGCCTACTTCAACGTCGCTTTTTAGCCGACGTTAAAGGTCATCTATGTAGTAGTGATTGAGTTTGCTTTGATTTGCTTTTTAATTTTGCATTTGGATAAAATCTGGGCTAGTCTCATATTGCTTTAATCTGCTTTAATCTGAAAATATAAACAGAAAGGAGATGATGTTGCTTTTTGTTTCTAGCTGGCTTGTAGTGAGATTATAGTGAACTATGTAGCACATACATAGACATATACTTAGCTTCTCTGCTAAGCTAGTAGATGGTCGGCTTAAACCTGCCAGAAGCTAGACCAGTATTAGACTTAATATTGGTATAAAGAGAGAATTTGAAGTTGGATCTTCTTAATCCAAATGGTCAAAATTCTAAAAGAGGGAAGGTGGAAATTAATTTAATTCATAGCCAACAGAAAGAATCTAATGAATTAATAATTGACTGAAACCTGAAGACTTACTAAAACAATAAACATTGATAATTTCATTGTATACATGCATATTAGGCCGGTAGTATATTGTTTTAGCTTTAGTTATACCAACCATTAATTAGTACTATGTATTACCTCAAACTTGTGAATTTAATCCATTATATATTAGCGGTGTTATAATTACTTTTTAAAAAAAATTATCGAGATTAATTATAAGTTGGGTTTGTTGGTTGAAATCTAGTTGAAATAAAGAATTTATAATGAAGTGCTAATTAATATAATAATATAATTTTGCATGCAGATAATGTATATATG
Organism: Ipomoea nil; assembly: GCF_001879475.1. Lineage (NCBI taxonomy): Eukaryota > Viridiplantae > Streptophyta > Magnoliopsida > Solanales > Convolvulaceae > Ipomoea > Ipomoea nil. The sequence goes on along the minus strand of NW_017619843.1, from coordinate 504,055 downwards.
CAGTTCCATGATGAATGTTGGGGAGTTCCAGTCTATGATGATAAGTAAGCAGCATATATATACAATCTCTTTCAACTTCATTGTATATCTTAGTAATCTTAGGTCTTAGTGGATTTATTTATGTGTAGTTTGAGAATTATTACAAAGTAGCAGATTTAATCCGTAATTGGTAAGAAATGTTTTGTGAACGTACAGTCAATTGTTTGAGCTACTTGCACAGTGTGGCATGTTGATGGATTTCAACTGGACTCAAATTTTGAAAAGGAGAGAACTACTCAGGTACTTAACATTTAAGGAGACAAAACACTACTTGTTTCATTGTACGTACGACTACTCTTTTGTTGTGTGAAAATATAATCATTATATTTTACTTTGGACTTTGTCATATATATCAACAATATAGAGAAACTTTTGGTGGGTTTAATGTAAAGAATGTGGCCAAAATGGGGGAGAAAGAGATTCAAGAAATTGCATCCAAAAAACCATTGATGTTAAAAGTGAGCAGAGTAAGGTGCATTGTGCAGAATGCCAAATGCACAATGAAGGCATGTTTCAGCTCCATCTATCCTTCTTTACCTTTTACTTATTATTATCTTTTAAAATTTATTCTAGAATTTGGAGGTCTCTATATCAATTTACGCTCCTTCTCTTTGTACATGCATACATATAAATAATAGAATCATTTTCTTTGTTCTGGCAGATTGGAGCTAGCAAAAGGGACATTTGCAAAAGAGTGGAACGTTATATAGAGTAGGTATGATTTGATCATTAGAACGTTGTGATCATTTAGACTTGGTTCGTGGAATTGTTTTTTGTAGTATTATGACTTGGATGATATATGATTCGATTAGAATTGGTCATGGAAGTATTTAGACTTGTTAATTAGTTCTTTTGTATTTTGAACCTTAGCTTGTGCAAAATTATGTAATTACACTTGCCATGGTGAATGGATAAATTGATTTTTTATATGATTAAAATTTAAGCAGGTTAAAAACGGTTAAAAACCGTTGAGACAACGGTTAAATACCGTTGTCTATTTTACAATAGACAACAGTTTGAAACTGTTGTTTTTTCTACAAAAGACAACAGTTTATGGACGTGACTTTTAACAACAGCGGTTTCAACAACACACAATAGACAATAGTTTATAACTGTTGTCTTTTAAAGAAAAGACAACAGTTAAAAACCATTGTCTATGTGCACCACATTTAATTACACCGGTTTCAACAACATTGAATAAACAACGGGTTAAAAACCGTTGTCTTTGAAAGAAATGACAACGGTTAAAAACCGTTGTCTATGTACGTGATTTTTAACAACACCGGTTTCAACAACACTCAATAGACAACGGTTCTTAAACCGTTGTCTTTTCTAGAAAAGACAACGGTTAAAAACCGTTGTCTATGTTCATGACTTTTAACAACACCGGTTTCAACAACACTTAATAGACAACGGTTAAAAAACCGTTGTCGTTTCTAGAAAAGACAACGGTTATTAACCGTTGTCTATGTGCGTGACATACAACAACACCGGCTTCAACAACACTTAATAGACAACGGTTAAAAAACCGTTGTTGTTTCTAGAAAAGACAACAGTTATTAACCGTTGTCTATGTGCGTGACATACAACAACAGCGGCTTCAACAACACTTAATAGACAACGGTTAAAAAACCGTTGTTGTTTCTAGAAAAGACAACGGTTATTAACCGTTGTCTATGTGCGTGACTTACAACAACACCGGCTTCAACAACACTTAATAGACAACGGTTAAAAAACCGTTGTTGTTTCTAGAAAAGACAACGGTTAAAAAACCGTTGTCTATGCACGGGACTTACAACAACACCGGCTTCAACAACAGAAATTATACCCCTACGACAACGGTTATTAACCGTTGTCTATGTGCATTTTTCTTGTAGTGCTAGGGGCCAATCTCATCTCATGGCTCTTCAGGAAACAGCGCACAGTTGCTCGTTCGTCGACTGAAGCTGAGTACAAGGCCCTAGCTGATGTTGCAGTCGAGGTCACTTGGGTTGTGTCGTTACTCCGGGAACTAGGGCTCCATACTGGTGTTCCACCGACGCTCTAGTGTGAAAATCTAGGTGCAACTTACATGTGTGCGAATCCAGATTTTCACGCCAGGACTAAGCATGTGGAGATAGATTTTCATTTCGTCCGCGACAAGGTTGCATCCGGTGATTTATTGGTAACTTATGTCCCGACTAAAGATCAGTTAGCAGATATCTTCACGAAGCCGCTACCGGGGCCACGCTTCGTAGCGCTACGTGACAAGCTCAATGTTGTGGCATACCACCCTTGTGCTTGAGGGGGTGTGTTAGCAATATTATTATTATTATTATTAGTTTCTTATTATTGTTACTATGTTGACTAGTCTTTGTAATAGGCTTAGTCTTCTATGGCTTTCCTAGTTGATAGGGGTTACTTACGTAGAGTTGTTATGCTATTAGTACTGTAATCCTTATCCTTGTTATGTTGAATGTTGAACTGATTATCTCATCCATACTAGTACTTATTTTGTTATTACTCTTTATATATATATATATATATATATATATATATATATATATATATATATATATATATATATATATAGGGAAGGAATCAAGTGCTGGTGGTGTTTCCCGTGCAGTTGTGCGGGTGGACGCACATTAAGCATTACACTGACGCACTTTAAGTACACAACACACGCACATTAAAGAAAAAAACAAAGTACATTCAGAACACAAACTCACGCACCTTAAGCACAAAAACACACGCACCTTAAGTTTTAACAACAACTCACATTAAGTACTCACTCACGCACATTAAGTACAAAGCTCACGCACTTTAAGCACAAAACTCACGCACCTTAAGCACAAAACTCACGCACATTAAGCACAAAACTCAGGTACTTTAAAGTTTCAACAACAACTCACGCAACAACTCACATTAAGTACACACTCACGCACATTAAGCACAAAACTCACGCACATTAGGCACAAGACTCACGCACCTTAAGTACAAAACTCACGCACATTAAGTATTACGCACTCACGCACATTAAGCACAAATCTCACGCACTTTAAGCACAATACTCACGCACATTAAGTACAAAACTCGCGCACATTAATCACCCACACAACCGAACGAAAAACCTTCACCCGCATTTGAACTTAAACCTATATATATATATATATATATATATATATATATATATATATATATATATATATATATATATATATATATATATATATATATATATATATATATATATATATACTAGTCGAGGGCACGCGCTTTGCGCGAAACGTCATGACCAACAATAAATTATTATATATGTTCTAATTTTTTATTTTTAAAACGAGTATGTTCTAATTTTTAAATAATAATATATATAATTTTTAATAATTGTTATATGACAAAATAAATAAGTTATTTAGATACCAACATGATATACAAGAATTAAATTAGGAACATGCGGGAGGACATTAGATTTTATTTTGAGGGAGAGAATGGATATGTTAGGTAGAATAATGTAGTGGTTTTCTAAAAAAAAAAAAAAAGGAAAAAAAAGAATGGAGTGTTGGAATGATGGATAAAAAAGAAGACACAGATCACATCAAGGCAAAGAGGAAGAAGTCAAAAAAAGTAATGGTAAAGTTGTTATTTCTTTAAAAATTGAGGGCAATTAACATGAAAAAATAAATCAAAAATTAGATCAAAAAATTCCATCCATTAGAGTTGAAATCAATGGTAAGCAAGGGGTGTCATTTTTTAGGGGCAAATGGAAACTCCCAAATATAAGTATAGTGTGTGTGTATGTATATATATATATATATATATATATATATATATATATATATATATATATATATATATATATATATATATATATATATGCGAGTTCAGGTGCGGCAGTGTCTTACGGTGCGGCGATTTCTTACGGTGCGGCAACACCAATAGTTCAACAAATATGCACCATCAACGTTAGAAAATATACCACAAAAAACAGAGTAAACAGAGCCCTGCATCACCAAACATACACCATTAGGCGTGAGTAAAAACACCATAAACTGTTCAGAAATACACCATTGGGGGTGGTGAGTTATATGGTGTATTTTTTTGAGTCTGTTGTGTATTCTGTGATGTTTTATTGCATATCATTGTGGTGTGTTTTTCTAACACTGTTGGTGCATATTGTTAACACTGTTGGTGTATTCTGGAATTCCGCCGCACGGGAAGACCCCGCCGCATTTAAACTTTTATATATATATATATATATATATATATATATATATATATATATATATATATATATATATATATATATATATATATATATATATATATATATATATATGCGGGTTCAGGTGCGGCAGTGTCTTACGGTGCGGCAACACCAATAGTTCACCAAATATGCACCATCAACATTAGGAAATACACCACACAAAACAGAGTAAACAGAGCCCTGCATCACCAAACACACACCATTAGGTGTGAGTAAAAACACCATACACTGTTCAGAAATACACCATTGGGGGTGGTGAGTTATATGGTGTGTTTTTTTGAGTCTGTAGTGTATTTTGTGATGCTTTATTACATTTCATTGGGGTGTGTTTTTATTACACTGTTGGTGCATATTATATATATATATATATATATATATATATATATATATATATATATATATATATATATATATATATATATATATATATATATAGGGAAGGGATTAGGTGCATTTGTTGCTTCCCGTGCGGTTGTGCGGTGGATTAATGTGCGTGAGGTTTATACTTAATGTGCGTGAGTGTTGTTCTTAATGTGCGTGAGCTTTGTGCTTAATGTGCGTGATGTTAATATGCGTGAGTTTTGTACTTAATGTGCCTGAGTGTTGTGCTTAATATGCGTGAGATTTGTGCTTAATGTGCGTGAGTAGTTCAGAATTACGAACTCAGAAAGAAGCAGAACAGAAAATCACCATATAACTATGCTATTGAAAAGAGAAGCACCCATATAGTCATGATAAAATGTTTGCACCAGCATCCTCTTCGCACCTTCATTCTTAAGAATCTGAGCTATGCTACTGAAAAGATAAGCACCCATATAGTCATGATAAAATGTTTGCACCAGCACCCTTTTCACACCTTCATTCTTAAGAATCTGAGCAAAAGCATCAAGAGAGCTCTTGTACTTGACGGCTTCACCATATGTCATCATCATTGGGTAAGAAGCAATACCAGCACCATTTGTGACCACCCATCCGAGAACAAAGCTAGCGAAGAAAATATCCTGTAGGTCTCCACTTTTCTGCTGCATTTTACACATTCACACACATTAAGTACAAATCTCAGGCACATTAGATACAACACTCACGCACATTGAGTACAAATCTCACGCACATTAATAACCGCACAACCGCACGGGAAGCATTCACCCGCACGGGAAGCATTCACCCGCACGAGAACCTGAGTCTATATATATATATATATATATATATATATATATATATATATATATATATATATATATATATATACATACATATATATATATATGATTATATTCAAATACAAACATGTCTTAAACTACAAACGTGTGGATTGATTAGGATCGTTAGATTTTGGAATTGGATGGATAGGATTTATTTAATTAGTTTTGCATATTTTAATTGACCAAGTGCCTGTTTTTAGTTCAGAGATGGTAGTTTTGGGTTTTGACTATTGTTTTAATTGCATTAAATTATAGGAATTCAATCAGGATTAGAAATTTATCTTACCCGATCTCTTTCTCTCTTTTCATTGTGGTTGTCGAAGAAGTGTCTCCCACGCGTTAAATTCGGATTCTTTATCAGCCGTGGACGATGGTCGCCAGTGAGGGCCGAAGTGGAGCCAAGCGACGGGGACCACCAAATCGGAGTGTAAGTCGAGGTATATATATATATATATATATATATATATATATATATATATATATATATATATATATATATATATATATATATATATATATATATATATATATATATATATATATATATATTTGTATCTTTTTGTCATTTTTGATTGTTTTGGCTATTTGTATCCTCTCTTTTTTTGTTCGTTAGTTGTTGTTTGTTGGGGAGCGATTTTTGTGTCTGCGTGTGTGTGGGGAGGGGGCTGGGGACGGTGGTGCATTGCTCAACAGCGGGATTGGGGGATATTTAGTTGATTTAGGGTTTTTTTTAACCTTTTTTTATATCAACATTGGCTGTTGGTAGGTGTGTGTGTGGGTGCAAGGGTGGCTCGCTGGTTGGGGTGGTGTGGTGGCTGGGTCTGGTAGCATAACACATTTTATTGACGAAGGATTCTCTACTAACTTTTTCTTTTCAAAATCTTTCATTCTAGAAAGCATCTGTACAAACAAAACAATGTTTCAGTAGAGTATCAAATACTACCATCTATATTAAATGGAAAATTTAGTATTAGACATACCTGTCACATATCTCCCAACTGATTAACAACATTGAGATGATCTCCATCAGATTTTTCCATTACATAAGTTGACATGCACACAGCTGTAAGAATATCATCAGTCTAAAGATTTGGACTTAGTTGTAAAAAGTAAGAGTGTAATGGGTACAGGTTGGATATAAATCAGAAGATAACCCCATCTCTAACAATGGTGTTTTACTTATTTATTTTCGTTTTCTGGAGATCTTAGACTTTGAAGTGGGTGTGTGCATGATTTGGTGTGGGTGCGTCCTCTCTTGTTGGTTATTATAGCATGGGTTCATTTTTTAAATTTTATTGGTTTGTGTTCTATGTGGTCACTACAACTCGTCTAGTGGTTAACCTGTGTGTAAGGTTGGGTGTTATTGTTGTGTTTTTTCCAGGTAAGAAGACCAAAGTTGCCATGTTATGTTATTTGGTCATTATCTATTTTTTTGTCTCTATATTCATGTGTTTTTATGTGCACTCTATTTTGGACGTTACTGTGCACACATGCTTACCTTTGTGATAAGTGATAACCCATGAGCATTTGTGGCTAGACACATCCTCACCTATATATAATTTTGTGCACGTAGATTTGCAGTTATGTGCTCTGTGTTTTTCAAAGTTTTTAGATATACTTGTGGTGTGTGATGTTGGTAGTGTGTGTGCGCACACGTATCATAATGTGGTTGTTATTTTATTACAATAATAAGCATGCTTATAGCTAGGAAGTAAGTGTGCATATATTTGTTGAGTATAGTGCACACAATTTAGTCATCCTTTATATGGGTGCACATAAGGCATTGAATGTGTGTATAAGTTTACCGTGTTGAAAAACAGTCTCAAATACTCGGTGGGTAAAATTGCAATGTCCAAAGGATTGAATGCATGGGAAACGTGTGCACAAGTATACACTTCTGAGTGCACCCTGATAAACTACAAAAGATCAAGTTACCCGCAGCGATGTTAATGTGTTAACATATGTGCACCTCTCCAAATGATGCACAAGGTTATTTGGCCTATAAACACGTCTAATTATTGTTGTGACTTTCAACGTTGGCCTTTATTATTATTGTCGTCATATTTAATTTTGTTTGATAGGAGCTGAAACAAACGAAAGTGGACTAAACGCATATGTTATGGACATGTGAGAATAAAGTATATGGTATGTTTGTGAGAGGGGTTCAAGGCAACTCGACAGCAATGCTGAGTGCAATATACATTAAACCACCAACAACAGTAAATAACAAAGGAAGTGGGAGACGGTTCAAAAGCTCAAAGGAAAAAGCAGTAGAGTTGTGTGCAAAACCCAAGCGACTGTGCCGCGCATGCAACCAACTAGGACACCATGACAATTGCCGCAACTGCCCCTAGATGTGATTGACGTGAGGATTAGAATGTATAATGTTTTGGTTCTAAGCATTTACTTTTCGGTGTATTTATTTTTGTTAGGATAATGACATAAATAACAGGACGTGATTACATGTTATGTGTGTACACTTTTTAATGGTAAAGTGTACACGAAGAGTTGTTTTAGTGATACTTTATGTAATGTTGGTGCACACATGATTTGATATAGGTGCACATGGTTTCTATTTGTTGTAACCTAACGAACAAGCGACATATTCGTATAATTGTGCAAATATGTTGTGGATATAAAATCACATGTGCAATTTGGCAAAATATGTGGGTAAATACTGTGCATAATTAAACTCAACCCTAACGCTACGTGTGCATCCTGCGCAAAATTGTGTGCACATATAAATGTGAAAAGTGAACATACTGGAAGGAAAAAATGAAGAGTTAGTAATTTGATTTCATTCAATTTTTTTTTTTTTAATTTAATGTGATGTGAATGAGCTTTTTGTTGGATGAAAATTAAATAATAAAACGAAGTTGCAAAACATCACCAAGTCCGTGTGCACAAAATACTCAAAAACACATGCACTCCACAATATAATATGTTGATTGTTTGTTAGGGTACAACAAATGAAAAATTGTGTGCACATAAGACAAATCATGTGTGCACCTAATGTACATAACGTAACACAACACTAAGGCATCGTGTGCACCCTATAATTAAATTGTGCGCACACATAACACACAACAGAGAATAAACCATATAGGTCAAGTTACTAAACCAAGTTAACAAAATTAGCAACATTCATGAATAAACATTATCCCAATAAAAACCACAACCTACAAACTTCATATTGGCACATCAAATACTAACTAGTAGCTAGTGGAGTAGTCATAAATTCAAATGCCTAAGCTAGATTCCTACATATGTGAACATTGAACTCTAAAACAACAATATCCTTCATAAACGGTAATCGTAGGCGCTGCAACTCATAAGTTTCATCTTTGTGTAACCCACAATCCCAATTCGACGCACCTTGCCCTACATACGTCTCCATGTAATGCATGACATAGACACCACAATCGACCTTATTTTTGGAATCACGCCACAACATCTGCATCATCTTGGCAACCAAATTTGCACAGATGGCAGACCTGACGATATCAATACACTTGAAAAACTTAGACAACATGTTCTTCTACAGAACAGAAAAAAAAAAATTAAAATGAATAGCAAACAATTACACATGAGAAAACCTTTAGTGATTCATACATCATTACACATTCTTGTAAAATGCTGGCACATTGATCTTCACCTGTTGACCATTCAAAAATTATTAAAATGTGTTGCATATTTTATGATATGCTTGACCCTTCAAATATTATTACTCTCAATAAGGTTTATTGATAGTTGCATGGTGTGTGCGTCACCAGTTGCGTCGTTCATTCACTACCCTAAGGTGGAAGTGTTGTAATTCACTCTAACTAGGGTGCTCCGGACCATTTATCTGTGTGCGTGGCAGGCAATAATTGAAACCGTTGCATCCCGTAACATGTTCTTACCTTGATTATGGGTTATGGGATGTGTGCACCGTACCCTATTACCGTGTGCGTGACAGCAAAATTGCAGCCTCTACATCCCGTAAATTTTTCATAATCTGACTCTCATAATTACGGTTTCCAATTTCTCTACTACGCATACATGCTCCCCATTTGTTAATATCTAATTCAATTTCTCTATTACGCATACATACTCCCCATTTGTTAATATCTAATTCAATTTCTCTATTACGCATACATACTCCCCATTTGTTAATATCTATTTCACAAAGTTAATACCGAATCATATGCATGATACACCGTTCAAGAATTGATTACACACTGTGTTCTTAAAATATCATAATCAATTTGGTTTGTTTACCTGGGAGGGAAGTCGACATATTCTCTACACTCGCATCGATGAGTTCTCGCCGTGTTGCTATGCCTGAATGCCGTTTCTGGATTGTGTTTGTCGTAGATTTGATTGCCGGTGGTGGGAGGCGACATCTACTATTTTGTTTAATCCTACCATAATTAGTCTTCTTTAATTTTGGTCTAATATCAACTCTTAATTTTTACCTTAATTATCCTAATTACAAATTGTCTTAACTGCCCTTTTTATCATTAAAAGGATCCTGAAATATTTTTATTCCCCTTAATCTAATCCATCAATCTACTCAAATCTTATGGCCCCTATTTTTCCTCACGTTTGTATTTTAAGGGTGTTTGCATGTGAATGTAACCCTATATATATATATATATATAATATATATATATATATATATATATATATATATATATATATATATAGAGAGAGAGAGAGAGAGAGAGAGATAGAGAGAGGGGGGGGGGGGGGGGGGGGGGGGGGGGAGTGACATACACATGATGGGTCAGATGTGGTTCTAGGTAAGTTTTGTACATAAAACTCAAATTTAACCTAACTCATTGCAAATTTAATTTTTTAAGACAATTCTCAACCCACCACTCACTATCACCCAAATTAACTCAATCCATGCGAGGTGGATATTCATAGCAAATTATTCTGTGAACCCGAGTCTAAAAATACATAATTTATATACTGAATGTTCACAATTTATATACTGAATGTTTGCAATTTTTATATACTAAATGTTCACAATTTATATATTGAATGTTCACAATTTTATATACTAAATGTTTACAATTTACATACTTAATGTTCACAATTTGAATTGTGAACATTCAATATGTAAATTGTGAACATTCAACAAATAAATAGTGTATTTTGACCCGAATGGATCCGGGTCCATGGCATAATTGTTGGATATCCGTGAAATGAATGTTAAAATTGTCATTTCTATTATCAAGTCAATAGTTGAACTAAATCCCTAATTATTTGCCATGTTAGAAGTACAAGTTGCGTGTTATTATAAACCTAACCCAAAAAAATCCAAACAAAGTTGGGGCTCAACACTAATTTTACAAGTAATTAAACTCTATTCGCAACCATTTTGACCTAAATTTCATCTACCTATTTAATTATTATTTTGATATTTTTTACTTCTTCCATTTAAAATTGCCCCTTTGACCGGGTATGCATACTTTTTTTTTTTTTTTAAAGAAGAAAGCAAATTAATTCATTAAATCAAAAAGGAGACAGTGAACAAGATACAAGGGGTTCATCGAACCATTTCTCACAACCTGACATAGAAACTGCTTCCCGAGCAACAGTGTGGGTAGCCCGATTCGCAGATCGCCTAGCAAAACAGAAGTGTACTCCATGTATGCCAATTGAAAAAGGAAACGTATATTAGGGGAGCAACTTGGTATCAGTGGATCACAAGATCCTTGGTAAGTTGTGATCATTTTAAAATTTTTAATAAAGTATTAATATTCATTTTCTTTTTCAATTGGCCCAATTTCCGTGTCTTTTTTATTCTTAGTCAATTATTCTTTTTAAATACATATCAATTAGTCAATTATTTAATTATTAATAGCAGATTAGTTTTTAAATATTTTCAGTAAATTATTAGTAACAAAATATTTTACCAATTTGCATATATTATTGTTTGGGCGGTCTGACCATTTTTTTTTTTTTTTTTTTTTTTTTTTTTGCATTTGAGTCAGTTTGAAATCATTATTAATTTTCAGTCAATTATAAATATTCATTTCTTATTTCAATTGACCTAAATTCCGTGTTGTTTCTATCCTCAAGTAATAATTATTTTTTGTAATATTCATTTTTAAACTATAATTTCACATATGAACATAGTATGAATAAACGAATACAACAAATGTATATTCAAAGTAATGTAAAACCATGCAATCTTACAATTTAAACAAAATACACAAATTTAAAATTATAAATATAAAACATAACAAAAATATTGAAATGACCAGGGACAAATGCCTGTAAAATGTCAATCAACAATCATATGAACAATGTTTAATGCCCAAAGGCATAAATGGCTAGACTCTCAACATGAAAACATTTTATTAATAATTTCAATCCAGCTTCTCAACATTCACAGCTCTTAACAGATCCACCATCCTTTGCATCACATTACTTGTTTCGCTCCAAAGTTCCAATGGGACTTTCAGTCACCTCTCCATCCAGAAAGTCCTAAAAGGAAGGAAAAGTCAAATACCTATATAAAGTTACAAAAAAAGAAAAAAAATTTGTTAGTAACAAATAAGTAATCACAAATGTAAACAATACTGCACATCATCAAAGCAATCATCATTTTCTTTGTATTAAAAAAATAGTAAAATGAGGCTCAATGAGATTCTAATATATATTACTTACCGTACACTAATCTATACTAATATGAATATTAATTAATTGTTCGCATATGCAGCTCAACTGGTCATAGAGGTGAAAGTTTGGAAGAATGACCAGGGGTTGAGTCTCACCAGCGGTAGTGTGGGAGCAACCTCTCAAAGTGAGTGGAGCAAATGTGTTACCATCTTTTGGAAGAATGAATATTAATTAATTAGTAAAAAATTAATAAAAGCTAGATTGGTAACAAAATTTTATAAAATTGGAAAAAGAATTTCATTGGAATTTTGCATTTTCCCGTTTTAAATACATATTAATATATTACAAAATTTTATATGAAAAATTATAACTCGGTTCTAATATATTAGTTAATTTCTATATAAACTTTTAGTTCATATATACTATTAATTTTGTAATACAAATGGGATTCTAATATATTACTTACCGTTCATAAAACTTGTTGTAATAGTCATTTGATGTACCGGTCCATCAAATATTAGTTAATTTGTCTCAAATCATATCATTTTTCCGTCATAAATAATTAATCTATAATTGTAATAACAAAATTGTCAATTAAATTTGCAGTTAAATATGAATAGGACAGAAATTAAAAAAAAAAAAAAAAACAACTAAGTACTCAATCTATTTAATGGTTATCATAATTACTACATATGCAATTTTTAAATATAATAAAAGAATACTATATATTTTTTATTTTTATTTATTTGACAAATCCGCCATTTTAACATTTTGACCATAGACAAAATGTCAAAAAAAGTCGTTTGGTTCTTCAGTAGTTTGGAGCAAACGGTTTGTTCCAAACCGCTGAAAACTGAAATGCTACATTTTTCAGCATTTCAATTTGGCATTTTGGAAAGAATAACCTTTTCCCAAAATATCCTTGAATTATATTTATTTAAAAAAAAAAACTTATTGAAGCAATTAAAAGTTCCCTAAATAATGAAGGAGTCTTTTAGGCTATTAATGCTTTCCCAATAGTGATGGGCAAGCAAATCGTTTCGTAAGTCATTAAGGGAGCAATGCTCCTCTTATATAGAGGAGCTCTTTGAGCTCATCTTCATTCAGTAATGATATTGAATCAAAGTTTTTTTTTTTGAGTATACCCAAGGGTTTCCACTGTTGGACACATTGATTAATCCCACATCAGTTACGTCTTTATATTTATATACATATATATATATACATATATATATATATATATATATATATATATATATATATATATATATATATATATTATTTTGCTTTGTATTATTATTATTATTATTCATTTTGTTATTATTGCTATTGTTATTATTATTAATTTTTGAAAGCTGTTGTTATTATTATTAGTATTATTATAAATTTTATTTTATTATTGCATAATAATAATAACAATAATAATAATAATAATAATATTATTATTATTATTATTATTATTATTATTATTATTATTATTATTATTATAAATGTCCTTATATGTCTTTTTGCATTTAATCGTTAATAGTAAAAAGTTAATTTTGTCAAATATCTTTTACAAACTGTTAATGCAATTCGCTAACACAATTCGCTATCTGTTGACCGCTAACTTCTGGTCGCGAATTACTAAACAAAGCTAAAGTGTATATAATCCTAACCTAAAAAAATCCAAACAAAGTTGCGGCTCAACACTAATTTTACAAGTAATTAAACTCTATTCGCAACCATTTTGACTTTTTACTGGTACGCCATATCCATTTTGACTTAAATTTCATCTACATATTTAATTATTATTTTGATATTTTTTACTTCTTCCATTTAAAATTGCCCCTTTGACCGGGTATGCATACTCAATTAAGGAAATATATTTAATATTATTGGGATATATGTTTTTTAAATTTGCCAACTACCATATAGTATGATGACATCACAGTTATCCCCGGTGGATGGTCAAATGTTTGAACCCCGGTGATGGGGACTTTAGATTCTTTGGCTGAAAATGTGTGAGAAAGTATAGAATAGATACTACTTTGTAAAAAATCATAAGTATTTGAAAAAAAAAATGTTTTTTAAATTTGCAAATATTAAATGTATAAACAATACAGTTTTCATTATTTTAAATTTTTATTTAAAAGATATTTTGAGTAATAAAATTCTAAATATTATTAAATTTATAAAGTGTTTGGTAAATGACAATTTTTCTAATTTTGGTGGCTTTGTCTAACTTTAATGGGCTAAAGTTAGTGTATAATAAATGACAAATTACATTAGCTTATTAGGGTCAAAATGTTAAAAGTAGTAGGCACTAGGCAGTATTTGGGGAAACCAAGTTTCAAACCTCGCGGTAGTGTTTAAAGTGGACAAATCCCTTATGCGAACTGACATTTGACCCTGTCAGCTGAACTAATGAGTCACCGTGATTTACATCATCCCAAATGTTCTGTCAAATTGGGATGTGAAGCCCTTGAGGTTAAGGATTCAACCTTTGGGGGAAGAAAATGTTATAAATAGTAAATGTTTTTGCTTAACGGATTACGTATATTTAGTTTAAAACTCTTTTTTTTTGTCTCCCATTTATACTCTATTAATTTATAGCAGTGTTGTAAAACTCGGCCGCCTAGCCGCCTAGGCGCTAGGCGGCCACTTGCCTTGGAGTTTTGGCCTATAGGCGGCCAAAACTCGGTCGGCCGCCTAGGCGGCCTGGGCGGTCAAACTCGGCCGAGTCGGTCAACTCGGCCGAGTCGACCGATTTCGTTCGATTTTGACCGTTTTGACCGATTTTGATCGATTTTGTCTGATTTTGACCAATGTCGTCTTTCATTAATTATTGATTTTAATATTATTATGACATTATGACTTATAAATTATCATTATTTCATTTATTTAGATGTATTATTTGAGTGAACGTTGAAAACAACCTCATTAAAATTGTCGAACTACAAGTCTGTCACTATTTTTTTTAATTTTTTTGGTGCCCGCCTAGCGCCGCCTAGAATCCGCCTAGGCGCCGCCTAGACCGCCTAGGCGCTAGGCGCTGCCCGGCCGCCCGACTAGCGCCTAGCGCCTACTGCAACCTTGATTTATAGTTAATAATAATCTATATTATCACTCATATGTATTTATATAATTAATCATTAGTTTATATATTATTATTTATATAATAGTAATTAAAAAATGTAAAATCTAAATCTTTTTTTAATGCTACGGACTCTATTACATTATATTGTAGTATATGTTCTAACATATTTTCTCAACCTAATGAAGCACAAAGAATCAACAACGCCTCCGCAACAACGATAATTTCTAAAATTAAATTATTATAAGTTTTATATCTAAAATATAAAATGCTTTTAAAATAATTAAATAAATAAAACGATATATTTATATCCTTATATGTTATTTTACATGAGGCCGAATAAAACTAAATACTTCATCTTTCGCCATTTTATACGTCTAATTTGGTTAATGACGTTTAATTAAATTTATTTTCAATTTCTATTTTTATAATATTAAGTTTAATTAGTATTAGAATGTACAATTATATATTTACAAACTACATTAAAGTCAATATTAAACACTAAGAAAACCATATTTAAAAATAAGAGTTAATATCATCTAGAGTCCTCCAAGTATTGTGGTTTTGCCACGTTTAATCCTAAACTTTCAAATTACCACCTATGGTCCTTCGACTTTCAAATTGTTACCATCCGTGGTCCAAGTTAATCACCCATTGTCCTTCAACTATCAAATTTTAACCACCCATGGTCCTTCCAAGAGGACCGCGGCTGGTTAAATTTGAAAGTTAAAGGACCATGCATGGGTTATTAACTTGGATTACGGATGGTAACAATTTGAAAGTCGAAGGACCATGAGTGGTAATTGAAAGTTTAAGACTAAACGTGGCAAAACCACTATACTCAGAGGACTCTAGATGGTATTAACTCTTAAAAATAATAAGCAAATAAGTAAAGACAAATAGTTAGTTTGACCAATAAATACTAAATATGAATATATGACAAGTAAAATAAAACAAGTGAAGTAATTAATTTACCATTTTTAAAATAATGAAGAGTTAATTGCATTTTTTGTCCTGGATTTATAGGTGTCAATCCACATTTAGTCCTTTTTTATTAGAAAATTCCAAAATTTAGTCCTAGTATTATTGTGGTATGACAATTTTTGTTCATCTATCAACAAAGCAGTTTAAATTTTGTTAAATACAGGGACATTTCAGTCTTCAATTATGATTTAAAAAAAAAATAAACATAAAAAATATAACAGGTCAACCGACTTTGTATAAAAAAAGATCAAAATGTCTTTAAAATAATACTTTAGTGTTGCTATAATGGAACTAGTGTGTGTGAAAAAATGAAACTAAAATTTAGAGTCATACAATGACACATATTGTCAAATAAACTTGAAGTATGACTAAAATAATACTTCAGCATTACTATAATTAAATTAGTGCGTGTGGAAAATGAAACAAAGAATAGAGCTCATACAATAACGTATATTGTCAAATGAAACTATAGTCGAATTAAAACGATACTTTGGTATTTTTATAATGAAACTAATGTATGTGAAAAATGAAACTAAAAACAAAGCAATTTTACCAAATGAAACTGAAGCGTAATTGAAAAAAGGGTCAAATAGGCCCCTGAACATTACTCAATAAGTAAATTAGGCCCTTAAACTTTCAAAGGTTACAGTTAAACCCATAAACATGTTGTTGACTCAAGAAGTTTAGTCAAAATTGTTTGCAAAAAAGAATCTAAATTCAGAAAGGATAAGCATAAAGGATATAAATTCAAAGTCTAAACAAAGTAGGAATAATTCTTCTATGGGTGTATAAAGATTAATTAGCTATATAAAGACCTCCCATCCGATCACCAGAACTTGTGAATTCCCTAGCTTATTCTGTGAGGCCTAAGAGTTTTTGAGAGTATTCTAAATTTCCCTAGAAAGTAGTACATGTGTTTAGGTTACAATATTTTGGTAGGAAAGATAATTCTATTGTGTAATTTCAGGAAAGAATTGAAGGACTGTCAAACACCAGGCCCCCTGCCCTAATTGGTACAAATTTCTCTTACTGGAAAGCTAGGATGAAAATATACATATTAGCACAAGGTGAAGGAGTCTGGGGAGCCGTTGAGAAAGAATGGAAAAATCCAGTTGATGATAAAGGTAATCAATAACCTAAAACAGACGAGAGTGAAGAAGAACGAAGGGAATATAATCAGAATTCAAAAGCCATGAATGCCATCTATGGAGCCGTGAGTGAAGAAACCTTCAAACTAATCGCCACCACTAGTATAGCAAAGATTGCATGAGATATATTATGTGATCATCACGAAGGAAATACATCTGTTAAGCAATCCAAGCTACAAATGATTCAAACTCAATTTGAGAACTTAAAGAGTAGGATGAAGATATCACTCAATTTAATACAAGAGTGTTAGGGATTACTGTGGATGCATTCAACCTAGGGGAACCCATCCCTGAACCTAGGTTAGTGAAGAAAGTACTACGATCATTACCCAAAAGATTCATGATGAAAGTAACAGTTATTCAAGAAACCAAAGATCTAAATACCTGCAAACTCAGTGATTTAATGAGAAATCTTCAAACATATGAACTTGAGATGCTGCAGCACAAGAAAGCTAATGGAAAAAGAATAGCCCAATCAGAACAGGAAGAAAATTCAGATGTTGATACTGAAAACATGGAACAATCTATTGCATTGCTAACCAAAAACTTCAATAAAGTTTGTTGGAAAAATAGCATTCAAATGGCATTTTAAGTAGCTATTTTGTGGTACAATTATCAGTGGGGTCCACTTCCAGTTTGGGTCGGGTCAAAGTGGATTCGGGTTCTTCGTAGTAAGATGAAGAGATTGATATATTGTACGCTCAAAACGGATAATGAGTGAATGAGATATTGATTCTCAAAGTAGACCCATTTGAGTTGGAAAAATGAAGGGAAAAGCTTAGGAGAAGCTTTAGTCCCACATTGGTTTGGGAAGACGATTTGCCCCACTATTTATACAAGAGCTCTTTTAAAGTTTATTGAATTGTATAGCATAAAGGTTCTCTCTCGTGCGTAGGGGGGGTGCACATTAAATCCCAAATTGAGATCGAAAAGGCTTGATCTAAGCCCTAAACTCGTGTACACCGGCACCCGCATTTGTCCAATTGGCCTTACGGGCTTAAGTTATGCAACTTTCCATAACATTTTTTCCAACTCGATAGCTACTAATGAGCCGCGAAGCGGTCTGGTGCGCAGTACACTTCGGCCTTCCGTACTAGTATGCATCTGGAACGATACGAACCGGTCTACCGGTATAGTACGCGTTCGAAACGGTACGAACCGGTCTACCGGTACAGTACGCGTTCAGAACGGTACGTTCAGTTCACCACGAACTCGATAGCAACTAATGAGCCGCGAAGCGGTCTGGTGCGCAGTACACTTCGGCCTTCCGTACTAGTATGCATCTGGAACGGTACGAACCGGTCTACCGGTATAGTATGCGTTCGGAACGGTACGAACCGGTCTACCGGTACAGTACGCGTTCAAAACGGTACGTTCAGTTCGCCGTGATACACTTCGTCCAGAACGGTACATGTCGGTACTGTTCACCTGACTGTTTGGAGGATTAATTCAGTTGTTACGGAATTAATTCAATATTAATTCCAGAATTAATCTCCATGATACATGGTCAGTTTTTTGAAGGATTTGAACATGGGTTTGAATGCCAAAGTAAATGCTATTTACACCACCTTCTCCTATATAAGAAGTAGTAGTTGCAGCAGAATTTTTCTGTATAAGATAGACATAACAAAATAATCTTTTGAGCTTCAAAACCCATGCTTCTACTCCTTTCTTAGCCTACTGTGTTCAGAACTTTGCTCTAGTTCGTCGGGTTCGTTCGTTTGGGGTGCTCAAACGTCAAATCGTAGCATGTTTTATCCTGTGAAGCCTAGGCCACAACGCTCCTAGCACTTTTGGGAGGTGGCAAATAATGTTTTAAGGAAAATAGGCACATCGCTTGACTCGTGCTAAAAACCCAACATCAAACACAAGTCACTCTTCTTTCTTCTCTGGTTTTTGGGATTATGCTTCTAAGCAAAAATCCTTGTGCAACTCTTCGTTTCTTTTGGTTGGAATTATAATCAAAGGATTATAAGTTCCATTTCGGTTGATAGGCATATATATATATTTTTGGGGATATATATATATATATATATATATATATATATATATATATATATATATATATATATATACATATCTGTGTGTGTGTGTGTGTGTGTGTATTTCGGATATATATATCGAATAATATTTTATATACTTTCGAGTGTATATATAAATATTATTTTACGATATTAAATCGACTTTGGTTCATTATCACCAATAAAGTTTTCAAAAGGTTTAACAAATTCAGAAGCAAAAATAGAAATTCTTCAAACAGTCCAAGAAATTACTCAAGTTATCAAAATCAATCTATCAACACCAAAAAGAAGGAAAACACAAACCTTGAAGGAATACAATGTTATAAGTGCAAAGGATTTGGACACATTCAGTCTGAATGTGCAACATATCTGAAAAGGAAAAATAAAACATATATGACAACTTTAAGTGATGACTCGAATAGTGAAGAAGATACCCACACAAACTTTGTAGCCTTCACTGCAAGTCATGAAAGTGAGAATAGAACTAAGGATGATCTACAAGAGTTACTAGACTCATACACCCAACTGCACTCAAAATGGGAACAACTTATCAAATTAAATCTAAATCTCATGCAAGAAAATCAATTTTTGAAAAATGAAAAGGGAAGAGAATGATTTCTTCTCAAGGAAACCCAAGAAAAATTGATGAAATCTCAAGAAAAAGAAGCCAAGATGATCGAAGAAATAAGGGAACTTACTCAAAGACCAAAGTACCAGACCCAGCTTCTAGAGAAAGTCTTGCAAACGAAAGTCCAGAAGTGTCACAACATCACTTTCAACACCACTTTCAACACCGAAGAAGAATAAGATGTTATTACTGTCACAGACTGGGACATATCAAAGCACACTGCCATAGAAGATAAAATGACCTTCAATACAAACAAAACAACAGAATCTGGGTAAAACAAGATCAATGGCAGAATAAGAAAATCTGGGTCAGAAAAGATCAAACACAAACTATTGCATACACCTCAAAAACCAGAAAAGACAAGTATTTGGTATTTCGACAGTGGATATTCAAGACACATGACTGGAAATTTTAACAATCTTGAAGACATCCAATACAAAACTGAAGGACATGCAACATTTGGAGATGGAAGTAAGGGACAAATTATTGCCAGTGGAACTCTAAATGTCCACGGTCTACCTAAATTGCCAAGAGTTTTTCTAGTACAAGGACTAAAAGTAAACCTTATCAATATAAGTCAACTGTGTGAAGATGAACTCAAAGTAGAATTTTCCAAAGAGAGTTGTAAAGTCTACAACCAAAGTGTAACACCCATTTTTTCTAAACTCCAAACCCAATATAAGCATTCTTAATTAGGATAAATCAAAGGTAGATTAAATAAGCTAAGATAACAATCTAATACAATAAACTAAAGGGCAATGTCACCGCCACAGTCACCCACTTGCGGGTGACTGCACAGGCTAATAAAACTACTAAGTTAAAGAGTCAAACTCAATAAAACGACAAAAAGGGGAAGCAATCCCCGGTGTCTACACACCAACAACGGTAAAGTAGTTTACTACAACCATCTACAAAATACATCTAAGGGAAGAGGGGTACTAGTCTAGCAACTACTACATTTAGGACTACGCACTAGTCTATCATTGCGCGGTCTCATGCACTGGGCCCACCTGAAAGGGGTTATAAAACATCTAAGAAAATAAACCCGTTAGCAAATTAATGCAAAGTATAAAGCCACTCAACACTTCACACACAATCTCAAGTATGAATATACACAGTTACGATACTAGCGAACAGTGCATCTCTTGCAACTGCCACATCCGTATCAGCGGAACCTCTAACTCGTGGGGAGGTAGGAACTTCACGAATCGTGAATGGACCTATCCGGGCTAGCAAACATGGGCCGCCCACATACTCATATCTCTGTGGAATCAGGTATCGTACCTTCAATGTGCACACCCCTTAACTGGAATTCCAAGGCCAGCGGGTAGTATCCAACCTAGCAACTCGAGAATATCAACCAAGTTACTTCTAAAATATCTGTCGGTCATCTGTGACCGTTTCTTCTTTTCTCAAACTTCCTTCTTTCTCTTTTCTTCCGAAAGGACATAGTCCTAACGGGGGCTCCATAACATAGATTTTCCTCACTTATATAGATAGCATATATATCTCATGCAACTTCTTTTCTCATGCAAATAATCTCAATATTATGCAAGCTTCTCAATGCACATATATCTCAAATAACTTCTCTTTCTCACATTGAAAATCTAATTGTCATGCAAGCCGGAAAATAGATATAAGTTTTTGAAAATAGCTTAGAGCTTCACTTTGAGCCTTTATTGTACTTAATCTTTAAAAGTGGCAAAATGTCATTTTCAAATGCAAAGTTTGTAAAACAGTGACTTATGCAAGAAATCTTAATAATCTCATCAATTCTACTAATCATGAGTTAAGCAATGTAATTAGCACATTTAATCAAATAATTCTTGTAAGCAAAAGCCAATATGATATTTCATAACATTGAACCCAAAAGCTAAACAAATACTCAAGGACCAAATTCATACTTTGTCTGCTAACATGCTTCTACTAAAAAATCATACAACTACAAACTCATACTAGCGTGTCGTAACGAGCCCGAGTGTCCGAGCCTCAAGGGCCCACGAGTCCCGGTCCGATACAACACATGGCTGAGCCTCAGAGGGCCGACCTTCTCCTCAAAACCAACAACACATAATAAACACATTATCATGCATTCTCAAACATCTCTAAACATAAAATCTCAAGAAATCTCCAACTCAAAGGGTTAAAATAATAGATTTGGGAATCAATGGTTTATACCTTTAACCGAGCTCCAACGCTAAGCATTCAATTTATAATAATAGCATTAAACTATATCTTATTATCATTAATCTACTATTTCTTTCCTTGTCATTAACTCATTCACTACTGCACTTAATAGTCAATATCTTGTCTATTACTGCCCAAACATCTTTGTCAATAAAGCACAAAGAGCCAATAACGTCTCAACTGAAGCTCGAACTCACAACCTCCCATATGGGAGTCCAACTCGGGTGCCATCTGAGCACAAGGTGCTTAGAAAATCATAATATATATATATATATATATATATATATATATATATATATATATATATATATATATATATATATATATATATTGGAACTAAAATGTTAGAAGGAAAATTCAAACCCTAACAATCCTTATACCACATCAATACTCTAACTATTACACCACTCAACTCATTTAATCTTTAATCAGTTTTAACAATACTTAAGCCTTAATCACCCACTCTCATAATATAAATACAAAACTCTGTCGGCAGCTTACCCAGGCTTCATTCCCGCCGTCCAAACTGCAACGCCGGAAGAGCTCCACTGTCGGAGAAGGGGTTAAGGTCACCGGAGGAAAACTGACTACCTGTCAGAGCTGCTCCACTCGCCCGGAAAACAAACCACCAAGCCGACCTACCGCCGTATCTACTTTGTTCTGCCAGAAAACAGTCACGCCAGACATGGAGGACGTCGGATCTGTTGTTTTCCCGTCTTCTGTTCGCCTGGCTCTGCCACATTCGCCCAAAGGAGAACAAGAGATGACGTGTAACACCCAACTTTTCTTAAACTTAATTAGCAAACTAAACCTTTAAAGATAAGCTAAAGCAGCTGATTAAAACAACTAAATAAACATAAAGAGGTGTTATCGTCACAATCACCGCGCACTGTGACTGCACAGGTTACAAAAAGGATCTAAAAAGAGTCAAGCTCAAAAGTACTACATCCAAACTTGGGGAAACACCCGGTGTTCAACACCAACAAAAGAAGGTAGACAACTACAAATCCCAAAATAACATAAGAGTTTAGACTATAAAGCTATCTAAGCTAAACTACACTACTACAAAAAACACTTTTAACGTCGGTTATTTTACCCTTTTAACGTCGGTTTTTTGTCGACGTTGTTCTGGCAGACGTTGTATGTAAATGATACGACGTCGGTTTAAAAACCGACGTCGTATGTATTTTTATTTTTTTTAAATATAGAAACGACGTCGGTTTTTAAATAATAACCGACGTCGTATGTTTTTTTAATTAAAAAAAATATAGAAACAACGTCGGTTTTTTATTAATAACCTACATTGTTTCTTATTTTATAATTTAAAAAAAAATTACGATGATGGCCGACAAAAGCTAATGCCTGTCAATTGTTATCAATTTTCACTATTAATCATCCACACAAACAAAAAGGAATTAGCTATAGAAATTTGTGAAAGCAAATTGCAACTAAAACCAAATTAGTGAAAGATTATTACGATGATGAATGTTTGGGGCGCCGCTTGACGGAAACACTTGTAGAAACTGAAACAGAAACTCAAAATACTTGGCGACTTCAACGGCGACTGCTGGTGGCGACGGAGCAGTGGCTATGGCAACGGCGGTGGAACCTGGGACCTCAAACCATACTTTGCGACGCTGAAAGGACAACCATACTTGGCGACGCTGCGGACCTGCTGACCTCGGAGGATGATACGTACCAGATCTGCTCCATTCTCCTCCAGATCTACTCCGTTCTCCTCCAGATATGCTTCGTTCTCCTTCAGATCTGGTCCGTTCTCCTCCAGATCTACTTCGTTCTCCTTCAGATCTGCTCCGTTCTCCTCCAGGTCTGCTCGAGGTCGACGGTCCCGAAAGTGTCTTGGAATTTGAGATAAGGGTGGACGCACCATGCTTCTGCAGGTTCCTGGACGACGGCCTCCAAGACGCACCATGCTTCTTCCCGGACGACGGCCTCCATAGACGCACCATGCTTCTTCCCGGACGACGGCCTCCATAGAGCACCATGCTTCTACTTCTCCACCAAACTTGCAGGTCAAGCGGCAGAGTATTAATGTTGAGAGAAATTGAAGTGGTGATGCAACTGAAGGGCATTGGAGAGTTAATATAGAACAGCAGAAACGCATTGTATTATATTTCTTTTCAATACCCTATAAAATAATTTTTTTTAATTAAAAAACATACGACGTCGGTTATTTCGGTTATTTGAAATAACCGACGTCGTATGTATTTTAAAAAATATTTATTTAATAATACGACGTCGGATTTATATCAAACTGACGTCGTATATGACATATTAAAATATTAAAAAAGTAAAAATGACATACGACGTCGGTTATTTAAATAACCGACGTCGTATGTCATTTAATATTTTTTTTATTTTTAATTAATGATTTACGACGTCGGTTGCTCATAGAAAGCCGGCGATAAAAGTTTTAACGTCGGTTTAAACAAAAACCGACGTCATATGTCTGACGTTAAATGTTATTTCTGTAGTAGTGCTAGTTTAACTCGTGCTCTCTTTCTTACGAACTGGGCCCACCTGAAAGGGGTTAACACACGACAAGTAGAAAACAAACCCGCTAGCACGAAGCTAAGTATAACGCCACTCAACCCTGTAAAGTAATACAATATATACTTTTGGAAAACATTTGTTTCACATTCTTAGATCAAGCAAACTTAATCACTTAAATCATACTTTGGCATTAACTTCTAGATGTTTGCAACCTAATAACGAATAGGCATGCTTATACAACGAACATCACTTCACAGTCTCAAAACTTGTAAACAAATCTAAAGCTTTCTCAAGTACTCAACGATCTCATGCTTTCTAATATAATCAAATAAGCAATCTCATGTTATCAAATAACACGCAGGCAATCTCATGCTATCAAATAACTCATAAGCAATCTCATGCTACTAGTCATGCAATCTCGTGCAAGACATATAACTCATAAGCAATCTCATGTTACTAATCATGCAATCTCATGCAAGACATATAACTCATAAGCAACCTCATGCTACTAATCATGCAATCTCGTGCAAGACATTTAACTCATAAGCAATCTCATGCTACTAATCATGCAATCTCGTGCAAGACATATAACTTATAAGCAATCTCATGCTACTAATCATGCAATCTCGTGCAAGACATTTAACTCATAAGATGATGATATAGTATAAGTATAGAAATACATATACACTCTTTTGTAAAAAGGATACTTTTCTGTGGAGGTTTCTTAAAGCCAAAAATGACTCGCTTTCTTAGAGTCGTGATGACTCGCTTTCTTAGAGTCGCAATGACTCGCTTTCTTAGAGTCGCAATGACTCGCTATCTTAGAGTCGCAATGACTCGCTTTCTTAGAGTCGTGATGACTCGCTTTCTCTTTACTCGTGGGCGAGGCAGGACTTCACCATAATGTGAATGAACCTATTAGGTTCGGCGTCTAGCCAGCCAATCTCTCATCCCGCCCAAAGAACCAATCTCGTGGTTCCAAAACTCAAACTCTGTGGAATCAGGTATCGAACTATTAGTGTGCACACCCCCTAACCAGGATTCCAAGCCTGGCAGGCAGTTTCCAACCTCGTAACGTGAGAATACGCCGCGTTACATGATATTGGATCGCAATGTTCATTTCTTTCTCTTTTACTCCGAAAGGACATAGTCCCAACGGGTCCTCCAAAACAAGATTTTCCTCACAATAGATACATATAGATATTACTCATGCATCTGGAATCATGAAACATTTATCTTATGCAAATATGCACATAACTTCTCAACACATTCTCAATATGACAAGATAATGACTTTCCAAAATGGATATGAGTTATTGGAAAATAATACTTAGGCTCACGTTGGCCACTTATGCACCTTTGAAAACATGATATGCTCAAAATGCAACTCACTGTAAAACATGTTTCCATTTATATTCATTGTGAAATCTCAATAATTCAATAAATCATGCTTGTTAATCATAACTTGACAAATCTTCTCAACGATCACTTAGCAAGTATTTAACATGCACTTAGAGCTCAAAATAAACAAAGGGACTCATTTAGTGCAATTTAACTTCCCAGATAGATATGCTTTGTATACTTCATCATTTAACAACTTGGCAAGATTCTTAGTCAATAATAATAGACACTTTGGGCATGCTTTTCTTAGCTAAACTTGACAATTAATGTTTATACTTCTCTAATTAAGAATCAAATTAAATAATAACATGCTCATCATATGGATAAATCAAAGTTTGATACTTCAACATTTTCATTCACTGCAACAACTCAAACCACAATTTGCAACATTTATCTCCACAAAATTTATCATAACAGGCTCAAATCTTCACCAAAAACAATGAAATCAAGGTCTAAACGTGCGTCAAGACGGCCCCGAGGTTCCGAGCCACAAGGATCCACGAATCCTGGTCCAAAACGACACGTAGCTGAGCCACAAAGGCCCGGCCACTACACAGGTTCTACTCAGCGAAGCTTTGGGCGGGGCTTAATGAGGCCTGCTCCTTGGTCCGCCAAAGACACGGCTCAGGGAAACGACCCTCTCCTAGGGCCGTCCCCTAGAGCCGGTCCATCACGGTGCTAGACAACGGCCTCCTCAGAGGGCCGTTGGCTAGGCCCATGGGGCTTACTGGTGCACACTGCCTGTGCACCAGTGGACTTCTTTTCATCTGCAATAAAATCCTCAGGCAATTTCCACACATCCAAACCATGAACAATACATCATAACTCAACAATAGATCACTTGATAGCTCAAACTCTTCAATAAACTAGCATTTCTACTCATTTATATTCAAAAACATAGACTTCACAGAGTTTAGAAATAGCTTTGGGAGTCCATGGGTTAGACCTTTGAAGCTTTCTTCTCTTGGCTGGGATTCCACCTTCTTCCCAAGCTAGATACACCCTCCTTCACCTCCTAAACATCTCAAACAAATCACACAACCACTTAGTACCAAGTTCCCAGAGATAGAGTAGAATAAAACTTAAGAAATAGAAGGCTAGAGCTTGGAGAAACATACCGTGACTTGTGTTTTGCAGAGCAAAATGGTTGGGGAAGCAAAGAGTGGAATCAAGAGGCAAAGCTCTGAGAATGGCTCAATATATAGTAGCACAAAACCCTAGGAAAATCTCTCATGATTGGAGGAGGGCAAAAGTGTAAAGGGTTGGCTAGAAAATTGCATCAAACGAGCTCTTGGAGTGGTGTGGTTCACCATGCTTCATGGTCCATGGTGCAAAATCAGGATTTTAAAAGTAGTTGGGGTTTGAAATTGAATTTCTCAAAATGATTTCTGGATAGACACTTGATTTAGGCTTCTCAGAGTTCTCCCGGTTTCACTCACATTGAATTTTCAGTTCAAAACATGGCACGCAATGTACCCGAGAATTTAGGACTTTTGTTTCAAATCATGTTCCGGTGTTGAATTCATTTAAAAGTGGCTCAAAATAATTTATTCAACACCGATTTCATCGCAAAAATTTTTATGGAGTGATAATTGGCTATTTTGAATTTTCTTAAAATCAGATTTATAAAATTTAATTTTGGGTTGTCACACGACGAGGGAGAGAGGAAAGTCCGGAGCTCGTCATCGGGAAACGGAGGCCGTCGCAGCAGCCGCTGACTGCCGTCACCTACATCGATGAACTGCTTCGAAGCTACTTTGTTGGTCGAGCTACTCCGCCGTTGGTGTTGACTGTCGAATGGAGAAAGGTGATGGTAAGGGCAAGAGGTGAAGAGGGTGGTGGTGGTTCATAGTGGCGGTGGTCGAGAGGGAGATCCAAGAGAGACATGAGTGTGAGAAAGACAACCCACAATATTTTATATACATATACTATATTTAGATATTTAGATATTTATATAATATATCGATATATTGATAGTAGGGTTTCTAAAAGAAAATGGGTTGGGTTACACATGAATGTTGGGTCAAAATGTTGGGCTAGACATTTTAGATTCAAGAAATATTTGTTGGGCTTAAGGGTCTCAAATAATTTGGGTTTAGATGATTGAGTCAAGACTAGCTAGAAAATAAATATATTTGGGCTTTAATAGTTGTAAAAGGACTTCTCAGGTTCGTCTTAGGTAGACTTTGGGTCAAAATTTTGGAATAAACCGTCGTAGAAATAAACTAATTTTATTTTGAAACTTTATAAAATAGGAATTTGGAAAAATATTTTGGGTTGTCACACAAAGACATGAATGTGTTATGATGGGAAAAAGATCATCCGATAAAAGCTACAAATGGGATGTCGATCTAACCTGTCATTAATCTACCATCAATCAAACACCATTGTGGCACCAACTAAGGGGGAGAAAGACAGGGATCAAGGTTTTTGCCAAAAAATTGACAAAGGGGGAGAGTGTTGACTCAAGAAGTTTAGTCAAAATTGTTAGCAAAAAGGAATCCCAATTCAGAAAGGATAAGCATAAAGGATACAAATTCAAAGTCTAAACAAAGTAGGAATAATTATTCTACTGGGTGTATAAGGATTAGTTCCCTAGTTTATTCTGAGAGGTCTAAGAGTCTTTGAGAGTATTCTAAATTCCCTTAGAAAGTAGTACATGTGTTTAGGTTACAATAGTTTGGTAGGAAAGATAATTCTATTGTGTAATTTCAGGTTCCAAACTGTGTACTTTGAATATTGAACTTTTAGTGGATTTAGGCAAATTCTCAAATTGAGAAGTGTCTCGCATACTAGGTGTTGGTCCCAAAAGAGGTAAGGTGAAAGTCTAGAGGGGGGGGGGGGGTGAATAGACTTTCAAACTTTTTTGCACAGCACAACAATTGCTAAGCCAGAGATAAACCAAAACTCTTAACTAGATTGTTACAGTATGGTGCACATCGGAAATAAATAAACATAAAGTGTGTATGAGATTGTGTGAGCAGTATATCTCGTGTAGAGCTAATATGTAAAGAGCAGTAAGTAAAGAAAGCAGTAAAGAACACAAGACAATTATAGTGGTTCGTGAGGTGGTGTAATCCTCCTACTCCACTTGCTCTTATCTCCAAGAGCAATTCACTATATCTACCACTCCTTGGTTCCACGATACAATGAATTTCCGTGATCTAGTGCTTTGATCACAAAGCCCGCACTAATCACGCCCAGTGACACCACACTGCTGCTTCGGGTTTCACGTCGCCGCGTTACTATCCCAGGATTTCACGACTCCGCGTTACTTTCCCCCCGTCTTCCACACTCCGGTAGAAACGTATTCGTGATCTAGTGCTTTGATCACAAAGCCCGCACTAATCACGCCCAGTGCCTCTGACACTGCTGCTTCGGATCTCACAGCTCCGTGTGACAATCCAGGATTTCACAGCTCCGTGCTACTTTCTTCCCTTCTCTTGTTTTGCTCCAAAACAAGTGTTGTCTTGCTTCCAACTTCTGAGACTCTGTAGATGATCTTCAATGATGCGCAGGTCTCTTTGATGAAGATAAACACTCTGGAATGATTTCTCTTGATAGCTCTGAGTGTTTTCTCTCTTTGAATTTATCAAGTAAAGCACTTGATATTTTTGCTCTGCTTTGCTCTATTTAAGAACTATCAGAATATTTTCTTTGAAGCTCTCTGAGTTCTTTTTCTTTTCTCACTTCTCACTTGAAGATTTTTGGTATGCTCTGTACCAAATGAGATTTTTGCTCTATGTTCTTTCAAGCTTAATTGCTCTATTCGATCTCCTTGAAGAGTTTCGAATTTTCTGCTCTCTTGTTCGTGAGTTCCCCATCCTCAAGTCTTCATATCTTCATCATTTTATAGCTGGTAATGAGAATCTGTCCGTTGGAAAGAGACGCTCTCATTTTTGAAATCTTGTATCTTTTTGTCAGAGATCTTATCTTATCTTCTGCGAAGATGTCAGAAAGGATAAGCTAGCCGTTGATGGATCTTCATCTCCATGTAAATGAGCTCCCAAACTTCATCTGATATTCCTCTTGTTCAACGTTGAGTGAGAATATCTGGGTCTCAGTTTTGGTGTAGAATGGCTTCTCTGATCAGCTCTGGAGTGGTCCTTGTGTCTTTGGGATTTAAAAATATTCATTAATTTAATCCCATACTAGTTAAAACTAGTATTTTTCCTAGTGAGAATATTTTTACTGTAAGTTCATCTTCATCTTCTTCATTCTCACGTCTGGGTGTTCTCAGACATCAAATTGGTTGTGAACTTCCATCCAATTTGAATTTCTCCTTTGTAATTGACACCCAATTTCAATTGGCTCCCAATTTGAATTTCTCCATTGTAATTGGCTCCCAATTGACTTTGACTTGCAATTGGCTCCCAGTCTACTCCCAATTTGAATTGATTTCAATTTCTCTGAAACTAGCTCCCAATTTCAATTGCTTCGAACTAGCTCCCAATTTCAATTGCTATGAAATCGGCTCCCAATTCCTTTGAATTGGCTCCCAAGTGCAATTGCATCTCAATTGCCACCCAAGTGAAATCGCTTCCCAATTTCCACTTGTAATTGGCGCCCAAAGCTTAAACTAGCGCCCAACTCCATCAGATTAATTTAATTTGGCTTCTCAAATTTTACCTTGTAAAATTGTTGATGGTGAGTTTCGAACTTGAGCCATTTCGCATAATATATCTTCCAATATTTATTTTCTTCACGAAAATTCTTCTGGGATATCTTCTTTGAGTAGCATTGACGTGATTTCATATCATTCATCTTCTTCTTCAATTTGTCATTTTCTCCAGACAAATTCTTGATTTTCGGCTTGATATCTTCTTCTACTATTTTCATCCATCTTCCTCTGTTTTTCTCTTTTCATATTTAAATAATTTCCCGATCATGGTCTAAGACTCTACTAGACCTATAAACAAAATTGGGGGATCTACAAATACAAATTTGGCATATCAAAACCATTACACTTTATTCCTAACAATTTCCCCCCTTTTGATAATGCCAAAACCTATACTCATTCATTGGCTTTAAGTCTTTGAAAAATAATCTTTTTGCTCAATTTTATTTGACAAAGCCAAGATGAGTTTAACAAATGGTTTTCTAGACACAATCAAAAGAAACTTGTGAATTAAATTTTTAGACAAGCTCCTAAACGCATCTTGAATTATTTTTATTTTGATCATCATCAATTTTTAATTTTGTCGTGCGTTTGACATATTTCTTGTCTTTTAATTCACGAAAGTCTAATTACATCAAACAAATAAAATTAAAGATTCAAAATAGACCATGGGAAATTATTATTGATATATTTCGAATTTATAGAGAAAAACGCAACAGAGGTTCGAAAATAGAAAATATCAGCTTAAGAGAGTTTTCAGATTACCTTCTAGGTTTCTTCACACCAGAGTCTTTCTTCAAAATTTCCTTGACATGTTCTCTGAGCTTGAAGAAATCATCTTTGAACTTTGCATTCTGAAATTTCTTTGTAAGCTGTCCGGCCATGTAGTGTCCAAAAGCTTCTTTGATATTGTTGCCCGGAAGAACTCCGTTTTCCCACCATAAGACACATTCTTCGAAGCTTCTTTCTTCTCCAAGATTCATGCCCATATTTCCAGTGAAATCTCTTAGTTCATACCATATCTCGGTTCTTTTCCTTTTGCCTTCTTCTTCTTTATTCTTCTCCGAGATCCATTGGGCTTGATCGGCTGCAGGCCATTTCTTGATCATGCTTGGTAGATTTTCCTTAGTACATATTGTTGTCTGAGTGGCGGTACCCTTAGAGCATTCAAACCAGCCACGCTGTTCAGCAACCTTCGATGTACTCGTACCAAGACTAGGATTTGCGAACTAAGCAAAACCAATCTGAGATGGTCCTTGTGAGGATTGTCCGCGGCTTCGGCCTCTACCTTGAGTAGACATTACTGGCTGTTGTTGGCTTCCAAGAATAAATTCTTGTTGTTGCAAAGCTAAGTGACTGAGAATTTCTTCCCCCCTTTTGGCGTTATCAACCAAAAATGCAAGGGTCTTAAAATCTCGGTCTTGGTTTGCCTTCACAGTTTCAACACTATTGTGCGTTTCAATTGGAAACGGTTTGTACGTTGTCCAGCTTGTTTGTTGTAACTGCGAGTTCAGCTTCAAGTTTGTTGATTCGGCTTTCTTAGTCTTGAATTGCTTTGATCTGTCTCAAGTGACGTTCGTTGTTAATCTTTTCAGCTGCTTCTCGTTCCTTCTTCATGAGCTGAATCACTTCAAGTAAGCCTTTTGTCAATTCTCCTTTCAAA
This sequence comes from Ipomoea nil, assembly GCF_001879475.1. Taxonomy (NCBI): domain Eukaryota; kingdom Viridiplantae; phylum Streptophyta; class Magnoliopsida; order Solanales; family Convolvulaceae; genus Ipomoea; species Ipomoea nil. The sequence continues at coordinate 471,711 of NW_017619843.1, read as the reverse complement.
ATTCTTTCTGCTTTGTCAATTTGGATTTTCAAAATATTTTGATGCTCCATCAATTCCTTCAGATTGACTCGTGTATCCGTGTGTTGTTGATCCATCTTTTGATTTTGTTCAACCAACTTTTCTCCAATTGTTTGACAAACAACATCACTGGATTCGGCCACTTTGGCAAATAAGGATGAAAATATGCCATCATCTTGATCATTCATCTGCACAAAGTTTTGAGGGGATCCGAATGGACTTCTATTCGGATCTGTGAGAACAACTGTATCAATAAGTTGCATCCCTTCTTCTTCAGGTGATTCGGCTTCTTGATTTAGATCACCAACTTGTTCTTCTAGGACTTCTGTTCTCGCGTAGTTGTCTGCAAATAATTCTTCATTTTCTAGAACAGGGTCCATGGTAGGCATGGTAGACTCGGTATGGTGTACCGGCAATACACTGGATAAATCCTCTGTGATTTGCAGTCTACTCTCAGTAGCAACTTCTACTGCAACTTCCACTGGTATATCTCTTCTTCTTTCTTCTGACACTTGTTCTCTTATTTCTTCTCGTACTGACACTTCTCCTCTTAATCTTTTCTTCTTTTATCCCTTTTTGTAGCTATAAACAAATTTTTTTTTAATTCCTTTTTATTTTTTCTTCTCCCTTTTTTTATTCTATTCATATAATTTTGTGTATCTTTTTTGCTACGAAACTTGTTCTTTTTATATACGTAGGGATTTTTCATTTTGTAGGAGAGAGAGACAGAGAGAAAATAGAGATAAACAAAACCAGTAGCAAAAACATCCCTTTTTCATTATTTATCTCCTTCTTAGGGAGAGAGAAAGAGATAACATTTTTTGATCAGGTCACAACACATATTCAGGCTTCATCAGCAGAGAGACCAGCGCCGTGATTAGTCTCAAGATCAGCATGCGGTGGAGACGGAGAGCTTGATTTCAGAGTATAGACTAATCCGGGTTCCATTGAGAGTTGACCAGATCGCTTGAAGCTGCGGGTTAGAGGACGAGAGGACAATGGTGATGGCGTCGAGCGTCATAGCAGCACTGCTGAGACTTTTGGAGCTTTTTGAACTTGATCCTTGGTCGGTGGTTGTCCTTCCTCTTCTTCAGAGAATAGGATGAGAGGATCGCTAGGTGTGTCTCCAACTTCATGTCCTCCATTTGCAGCACGTCGAGCTCTCAGCATCGCTTGTCTTGCTTGCTCGGCCACTCTCCTAGAAGATCTTCTCTTTTCTTGATTCTTTGGAGTCATCGAAGCCTGCAAAAAAAAATAGATACAAACAAAAGAAATCTCCACACAGATTTGTTTGCTTCAGGTCCTAATTTATAGGCCTAGGAAGGTGTTAGAACCGTGTGTCCTAATGATGAAGAGGGTGAAAGGTTTTCTCTGGATATATCCGACGTTTGGTTTCAAAAGGTGTGATGAATGCTTTCATGACTCTTCATTGGTCGAGAAAACGGTGGATGTGATGGGTAGCGGTTTCTAGGAGATTTAATGAGGGATTAGGGTGACGATTTGAGAGAGAATGAATCGGTTGGGAAGGGTGCTGATATAGGAGAGGATTATGGGGGGAGGTTTAGGTTGGGTGGAGGTTTAGAAAGGGTAGGAGTTTATGGGTGGAGGTTTGATGCCCAAATAAACTCTAATTTTCCTCCTTTATCTCCTGATTTCCTTCTCAAAATCGTGTACCACAAACATAATAACACTCAAACATCTCGTTAGTAGCAAAAATTACTCCACAAATAATTAATCACACATACCAATTACTCATACTCGGTAATTTCCAATCAAAAATTAAACACATTTGGAAATTAACAAAATTATCACACCTATTCCTAAATTATAATTAGAAACAACTTTATATAAAAAGCACATTAATCAGATTCCAAAAAATTTTAGAAACTAACAAAAAATACTAACTTCTAGATTTCTAAAACATTTTATTGCAAATTATATCACATATACTGCATATATACGAAACACATGTACAATTAACACTTTAAATCACATTTTGCACATAACACATATATATTATTAAACAAACATGGTAAATCATTTTTAGAGCAAATTGTTCATGCAAACAAGTTAGTTAATTTACAGAAACATGAACACATACTCAAAAACTGATTTAGCACATTAAAACATGCAATTTTAAACTACTTATCAAATAAATCACGAATTGCACATTTTATCAAATTAATTTGCATGGCATATGATCTCACGTTAAATAACACATGCAAATACACAATTAAATTCCTAACACATATTGCAATTTTATCATATAAAAATTTCGAATAAAAACATACATGCAAATACGTAAAACAATTTGTTCATATAAAACAATTTATTTTGAGCACAAGTGTCAATTTAAATAGAGATATTAAGTCCAGTGATACTTAGCTCATTTCGATCATTCCCAACTCGTGCCTTAAGGTAGAAAATCTCATTTCGCATAAAGGCTTCGTGAGATTATCAGCAACTTGGTTTTCCGTAGGGATATATTCGATCTTCAGATTTTTCTTTTCAACATGATCCCTTATAAAATGATGTCGAATGTCGATATGTTTGGTTCTTGAGTGAAGAACCGGATTGTGAGTGATAGCGATTGCACTAGTATTATCACAATAAATACTAACGTCATCACAATTAACTCCGTAATCCTTCAATTGTTGCCTCATCCACAAAATTTGCGCACAAAAACTTCCTGCAGCAATATATTTGACCTCGGCGGTACTAGTTGCGATGGAATTTTGCTTCTTGCTGAACCAAGAAACAAGCCTTCCCCCTAAGAACTGGCATGTCCCGGAAGTGCTTTTTCTGTCTATTTTGCAACCTGTAAAATCCGCATCTGAAAAACCCGTTAGAGTAAAATCTGTACCTTTTGGATACCATAATCCAACATTGATTGTGCCTTTCAAATATCGTATGATCTTCTTTGTTGCGGTGAGGTGGCTTTCTTTTGGATTTGCTTGGAATCTTACACACACGCCCACAACATAAGAAATGTCCGGCCTGCTTGCAGTAAGATATAGAAGTGAACCAATCATTCCTCTATATTTTGTTTGATCGACATCCTTTCCATCTTCATCTTTGTCTAGCTTTATTGATGTGCTCATTGGAATTTTGATCGATGATTTTCCATCAAGGCCAAACTTCTTTATCAAGTCGCGGGTGTACTTTGCTTGATTGATGAATACTCCTTCTTTCAGTTGTTTGACTTGTAAGCCCAAGAAGTAATTCAATTCACCCATCATGCTCATTTCGAATTTATTCTGCATAAGCTTCGAAAATTTCTCACACAAAGAATTGTTAGTGCTTCCAAAAATAATATCATCAACATATATTTGCACTAATAAAATATGATCACCATCTTGAATTCTAAATAGAGTTTTGTCAACAAGGCCTTTGGTGAATCCACAGCTTATTAAGAACATTGACAAAGTATCATACCAAGCTCTAGGTTCTTGTTTCAACCCATACAATGCCTTTTTAAGTTTGTAGACTTTATCACCTTCGCCTTTTACCTCAAAACCTGGGGGTTGTTCGACATAAACTTCTTCTTCGAGTAGACCATTCAAGAATGCGTTTTTCACGTCCATTTGATAAACGGTGAAATCTTTGTGTGCGGCGTAGGCTAGGAAAATTCTGATTGCTTCAAGTCGGGCCACCGGTGCAAAAGTTTCATCAAAATCTATTCCTTCTTCTTGAGAGTATCCTTTTGCAACGAGCCTTGCTTTATTTCTAACAATCACGCCTTCTTCGTTTGCTTTGTTCCGGAAGACCCATTTGGTTCCTACAACATTGTGGTTCGCCGGTCTTAGAACAAGTTCCCAAACATCATTTCTTTTGAATTGATCGAGCTCCTCTTGCATAGCATTTATCCAATCTGGATCATTGAGAGCTTCGTCAACTTCTTTTGGTTCAATTTGAGATAGATAACACGTGAACAATGCTTCCATGGTAGATGATCTTGTTTTCACGCCTTCATGAATATTCCCAATAATTAATTCTAGAGGGTGATTTTTGAGCCATCTTAAATCTGGTTCAAATGGGTGCATGGTACTGGGTGGATCCATTTGTTGTGTACTGGGAGAGTTGGTTCGAATTTCCACATTTAATTCTTCTTGAAATTGATTACCAACTTCACCAGTAACTTGATCACAAACTGGGACCCGTACTGCATCCTCATTATCACGTGAGGCATCACTCCCAAAATTATTATTAAAAGAATTTCCAACTTCTTCTAGATGAGGGATGGGATTGTCTAGAGAATTAATTTCCAACTCATCCATTCCCTGCAAAACATCATCTTCACACGTATCATTAGTATCACAAAAATCAATATGACACTTGTTACCATTTTGTGCAATTTCTTCGTCCAGTGCATCATTTTTGATCTGTGATTTTTCATCAAATACCACGTGTATGGATTCTTCAACCACCATTGATCTTTTATTCAAAACTTTGAATGCCTTGCTGGTAGCTGAATATCCTAGAAAAATTCCTTCATCTGCACGCTCATCAAAAGCTTTTAGATGCAATTTATCATTAATATGAATAAAACATTTGCATCCAAAAATATGAAAATAACCAATATTTGGTTTTCTCCCTTTATATAACTCATATGGCGTCTTCTTGTACTGCTTATGGATCATGCTTCGATTTTGCGTGTAACAAGCAGTGTTGATAGCTTCCGCCCAATATCGTTTCGGGATATCGGCAGCACTAATCATCACTCGTGCGGCTTCTTTGAGCGTCCGGTTTCTTCTTTCGGCAACACCGTTTTGTTGCGGTGTTCTTGCGGCTGATAATTGATGAGAAATTCCATGTGAATTGCAAAAAGCTTGTATAACTCCATTCACGAACTCGGTTCCGCGATCCGTTCGTATTTTTGATATTTGCAATTCTTTCTCATTTTGTAGTTGCTTCAACAGCTTCGGTAGAACTTGCTCAACTTCATTTTTCTTCTTGAGAAACATGATCCAAGTGTACCTGGAAAAATCATTAACAACAACGAGAGTATATTTCTTACCACTTACACTTATTGGATCAACCGGTCCAAATAAGTCCATATTTAGTAAGCTTAGCGGTCTCGACGTTGACTCGTGTGTCTTTGATTTGAATGATGATTTGATTTGCTTTCCGCGTTGGCATGCATCACACACTTGGTCCTTCTTGAAAATAATATCTGGCAAGCCTTCTACTAGATTTTTCTTTGCAAGCTGATTGATGGTCTTGAAGTTTAAGTGGTTGAGCTTTCTGTGTCATTTCCAATTAGCTTCATTCAAATTTCTGGCCATTAAGCACACTGAATCTTTGCTTGTGCTCCAATCAACAATATACATATTCTTTCGCCGTTTTCCAGATAAAATAATTTCATTTGTGAGCTCATTTTTGATTAGGCAATTATCTTTAGAAAATTCTACAAGACAACCTTTATCACAAAATTGACTAGTGCTCAACAAATTAAATTTTAAGCCTTCAACGAAAGAAACATCTTCAATCTTCAATCCATTTTTCTTGATCGTGCCAACTCCTTTTGTAATTCCATAATTTTGATTTCCTCCGAATATAACTTTTGGTCCATCGATTTCTTTGAAATTCACTAGATATGATTTATTTCTAGTCATGTGGCGTGAGCAACCACTATCGATGTACCAAACATCCTGCAAAAAAGATTAATTAACTTTAGGTACCCATATTTGCTTGGGTCTTTTACTGTTAGTGATTTTTGGTAACCAAACCCACCTTGATCTTATAGAATTAAGATGAGGCGATTTGTAACCATTAGAGACACGATAATCATAACTCACTTTAGAAAGCATTTTTGGCGCCGGGTTTTGAAAATTATTTTTATATTTTGGCACCTGGGAAGAGAATGGTTGCTTTGGTCTATAAAAAGTATTACATCTATTGCACAACCAATCTTCTTGAGTGGGATGAAATCTCCCAACCTTATTTCTAGAAAAGCTTCCCTCTTTTCTATGAAATCTTTTTGCACTTGACTCTTTGGCATATCTTTGCTTGATGAATTTTTGTTGTTTTGTCGTATCATAGAATTGTTTTGGCCTTTCAACATTCAACTTTGCATTTGTTTGATAGCCAAGTCCTTGTCTCATCGTGCTATTCTGACTTTTAACAAATTTTACCACTTGAACTTTATTATTTAAAGTAGTAGTAGAATTAGTCAGATTTTGAGGGGTTTGAGAACATGTGGAGTCATAACCAATTCCGGTTCTATCTCCTGATGGCTTTTGCATGCTCACCATTTTATCTATTATTTTAGACGAATTAGTGAACGTAGCAATAGTAGCTCTAAGATTATGCTCTCTAACCTCTCTTGCTTTACACTCTTCTTGAAGATGAATATTTTCATTCTTCAATTTACTCACTTCAAGTAAAGCATCTTGCAATTTTTTATTCATTTCTTCTTTTTCAAGAATTAGAATATTTTTGCGCTCCTTGAGTTGAGGATGAGTGAGCATAATCTCTTGACATTCTCGCTTTAGATTGTCAATAGATTCACGAGAAAAAGAAGAATTAACATAATTGAAAGAATTAGAAGTTACCTCTTCTTCCTCTGCTTCAAGAGCCATAAGACAATCTTCACTTGTACTCAACTCAATTGACTTGCATATTAGCGCCGTATCATCATCCGAACATGAACTTTCATCGCTTGATGATGAATCCTCCGAATCATCATTTTCGTTTGGTTCGTTGCTAACGAGAGCTTTTCTTTTGTCGCGCTTGAACCTTTTGCTTTCGGATTTGTTCGGCGTAGATTCAACATTTTTGCCTTGATACTTGCTAACGATCGGATACGGACAATTTATTTTAAAATGTCCGGGTTTGCGGCAATTGTAGCACAAATCCTTATTTTCTTCGACTTTTTCTTCTTGTGTTATGCGAGAGATGAATTTTCCACGAGCAGAATTTTTGTCGTCTCCTTTTCGCATAAACCTTTTAAATCTTTTCACAAAAAGAGCAAATTGTTCGTCAGTCATAAAATCAACATTATTTTCTACTGACCTGGAGGTTGACGGTTGTTCGGCCATTAGAGAAGCATTTCGAGCTTCATGAACATCATCATCTTTGGCCTTCATTTCGAACTCATATGCTTTTAGATCACTAAATAATTTGTCTGTTGACAACATTCTTAGTTCTCGGTGATCGCGCATAGCCATAACCTTCATATCCCATGCAGATGGTAAGCCTCGTAGGATTTTGAGATTAATTTCTTTTTGGCTAATATTTTTGCCAAGATCACTAATCTCTCCAAGAACTTTGATCATTCGAGCTTCCATGTCTGCAACACTTTCATTTGAGAGCATTTTGAAATCTTCAAACTTCTTCATGGTGATTGTGAGCTTATTGTCTTTTTCTTGTTCATCTCCTTCGTCAATCTTGATGAGAGTTTCCCATATTTCTTTGGCAGTGACACACTTTCGGATCTTTGGAAATATTGTATCATCTACGGCTTTGAATAGAATATCCTTGGCAATATTGTCAAGATTATTTCGCGTTCTATCGTCCGATGTCCATTCCGGTTTTGGCTTTTGTACGTACTGTGGAGCATCCGGGGATAGGACAAACGCCGTATTAACTTTTAATATTTCGATAGGGCCAGTGGAAATAACTTCCCACATTTCATCGTGTAAAGCCGATAAGTGTACCTGCATACGAACTTTCCAATCATCAAATTTATCAAGTGAGAATAATAGATTTTGAGCTAAATCTTTCTTCATCATCATCACAAGAGATATGAAAGATTAATCCAATTCACACACTTTGTAGAATGGATCTGTCTAGCAGTCAGAAACGGTTGACCCAGTTAGGCACGTGTTTAGATAACAATTTGGCCTAAATAGACAGCCTGCTCTGATACCAATTTTTAGTCCCAAAAGAGGTAAGGTGAAAGTCTAGAGGGGGGGGGGGGGGGGGGGGGGGGGGGGGGGGGAATAGACTTTCAAACTTTTTCGCACAGCACAACAATTGCTAAGCCAGAGATAAACCAAAACTCTTAACTAGATTGTTAGAGTCTGGTGCACAGCGGAAATAAATAAACATAAAGTGTGTGTGAGATTGTGTGAGCAGTATATCTCGTGTAGAGCTAATATGTAAAGAGCAGTAAGTAAAGAAAGCAGTAAAGAACACAAGACAATTATAGTGGTTCGCGAGGTGGTGTAATCCTCCTACTCCACTTGCTCTTATCTCCAAGAGCAATTCACTATATCTACCACTCCTTGGTTCCACGATACAATGAATTTCCGTGATCTAGTGCTTTGATCACAAAGCCCGCACTAATCACGCCCAGTGACACCACACTGCTGCTTCGGGTTTCACGTCGCCGCGCTACTATCCCATGATTTCATGACTCCGCGTAACTTTCCCCCCCGTCTTCCACACTCCGATAGAAACGTATCCGTGATCTAGTGCTTTGATCATAAAGCCCGCACTAATCACGCCCAGTGCCTCCGACACTGCTGCTTCGGATCTCACAGCTCCGTGTGACAATCCAGGATTTCACAGCTCCGTGCTACTTTCCTCCCTTCTCTTGTTTTGCTCCAAAACAAGTGTTGTCTTGCTTCCAACTTCTGAGACTCTGTAGATGATCTTCAATGATGCGCAGGTCTCTTTGATGAAGATAAACACTCTGGAATGATTTCTCTTGATAGCTCTGAGTGTTTTCTCTCTTTGAATTTATCAAGTAAAACACTTGATATTTTTGCTCTGCTTTGCTCTATTTAAGAACTCTCAGAATATTTTCTTTGAAGCTCTCTGAGTTCTTTTTCTTTTCTCACTTCTCACTTGAAGATTTTTGGTATGCTCTGTACCAAATGAGATTTTTGCTCTATGCTCTTTCAAGCTTAATTGCTCTATTCGATCTCCTTTAAGAGATTCGAATTTTCTGCTCTCTTTTTCGTGAGTTCCCCATCTTCAAGTCTTCATATCTTCATCATTTTATAGCTGGTAATGAGAATCTGTCCGTTGGAAAGAGACGCTCTCATTTTTGAAATCTTGTATCTTTTTGTCAGAGATCTTATCTTATCTTCTGCGAAGATGTCAGAAAGGATAAGCTAGCCGTTGATGGATCTTCATCTCCATGTAAATGAGCTCCCAAACTTCATCTGATATTCCTCTGGTTCAACGTTGAGTGAGAATATCTGGGTCTCAGTTTTGGTGTAGAATGGCTTCTCTGATCAGCTCTGGAGTGGTCCTTGTGTCTTTGGGATTTAAAAATATTCATTAATTTAATTCCATACTAGTTAAAACTAGTATTTTTCCTAGTGAGAATATTTTCACTGTAAGTTTATCTTCATCTTCTTCATTCTCACGTCAGACTCTTCATCTTCTTCATTCTCACGTCACGTCTGGGTGTTCTCAGACTTCAAATTGGTTGTGAACTTCCACCCAATTTGAATTTCTCCTTTGTAATTGACACCCACTTTAAATTGGTTGTGAACTTCCACCCAATTTGAATTTCTCCTTCAAATTGGTTGTGAACTTCCACCCAATTTGAATTTCTCCTTTGTAATTGACACCCAGATTTCAAATCTCCTTTGTAATTGACACCCACTTCAAATTGGTTGTGAACTTCCACCCAATTTGAATTTCTCCTTTGTAATTAATTGACACCGAGCCAATTGACTTTGACTTGCAATTAGCTCCCAGTCTACTCCTGGTGCTTTCAATTGCTTCCCAATTTGATTTCAATTTCTCTGAAACTAGCTCCCAATTTCAATCAATTGCTTCCCAATTTGAATTGATTTCAATTTTCCCAATTTCAATCAATTGCTTCCCAATTTGAATTGATTTCAATTTCTCTCCCAATATCTCAATCAATTGCTTCTCAATTTCTCTGAAACTAGCTCCCCCACGGATCAGATTAATTTAATTTGGCTTCTCAAATTTTACCTTGTAAAATTGTTGATGGTGAGTTTCAAACCTAAGCCATTTTGCATAATATATTAAGCATCATCCACTTCGTCTGTACAACTATTGATTAAATCTCCAATCTTCTTTGATGTACTCCTTTCTTTCCATAGATGCTTGATCTCCAAGTCAATTTCATGCATTCTTCCAATATTAATTTTCTTCACGAAAATTCTTCTGGGATATCTTCTTTGAGTAGCATTGACGTGATTTCATATCATTCATCTTCTTCTTCAATTTGTCATTTTCTCCAGACAAATTCTTGATATTCGGCTTGATATCTTCTTCTACTATTTTCATCCATCTTCCTCGGTTTTTCTCTTTTCATATTTAAATAATTTCCCGATCATGGTCTAAGACTCTACTAGACCTATAAACAAAATTGGGGGATCTACAAATACAAATTTGGCATATCAAGACCATTACACTTTATTCCTAACACTAGGGTTTTCCCCGAATTGCGTTACCAACTCCTTGTGTCACAACTGCTACGTTTTTGCAAATTTCACATGTTGTTTTGGAGCATTGAGCCCCAAAATACCAGTTGGTGACCTATAATTACAGGTCATTAGGGTTCCGACGAACCTTCGACGAGCTTCTGACCAAATTCCAACGAAAACACCAACGAAACGGTCGCTGACATTAGTTGGTTGCCTTCTTCTTCGTTGGAGAAACTAAGGCAACTAGTTTGGTCGCTTTCTCTCGCCAGAAAAGGCGATTAGTCGGGCTACCTCCTCCTTTTCCGGAGAAGGTGACCAATTGACGCCGGTAACTGTTTTCGCCGGAATTTGGTTGGAAACTCGTTGGAGGTTCGTCAGAACCCTAATGACTTGTAATTACAGGGCATCAATTGGATTAAGGGCTTCGATGCTCCAAAACAACATATTTATGGATTTAATTGCAACTTTTAAAAGTTTGAGATCTTAATTGATTTATTGAGAAATGTTCAGAGTCTTATTTGACTTTTCTTTTTTAGTATAATTAGAATGATACTTATTTCATGTTAAGCACCTTGTGCTCAGATGACATGTAATGATCTCTTCCATATGGGAGGTCATGAGATCGAATCCCAATGGAGGCGTTATTTACTCTTTGTGTAGATACTACAATCTAATAGAGTCAATAATCATAAACAAAAATGATACTTATTTGTTTTATTTCATGATGAATTTATTACCGAAATGGTCCATCGACTATTGCGAAATTACCAATTTGGTCCTCAACAATTTTTCTTACCCAATTAAGTCCTTTTACTTTGAAAATGTTAACCATTTTGGTCCTCCGTTAAAATTCCATCCACAAGCTGTTAAATTTAAGGACAAAAAAGTAATTTCATATATTTTATTTATTAACGCTTTTCTTCTCCCCGTTTATTTATTAACGCTTTTCTTCCCGTCACCGCCGGACTGTCGATGCTTCGCCGGAAATAGAGGAGGGAGGTCGCGTCCTGCTACTCGCCGGGGAAAGATCGTCAGAAGGGGAACCAGGTGCCATGGCCGATGACGGGAACAGAACCAGTTGGAGACGAGGGCTATAGTGCTGCTAGCCAAAGCTGGAGAACTCAGTGCCTAGCTTCGTCTTAACGTTGCTACAACTCTCCCATAAGCTGGGTGGTACCGGCAGACGAGCACTAGCTTCCTCTGCTCCTCTTAACATTGCTACAACTCTCGCATAGGCTGTAGAACTCAGTGGCCTCTGCTGCTCTGCAGAGGAGGGTTAGTTTCCTCGATGCTGTAGAATGTTGGCCTCACTCTGCCATAAGCAGCAGAAGTACTTGATCTAATCTGTAGGGGAGGGCTAGTTTGCCCAAGTCTTGTTGTCACTCCCCTGCAATAAATGGTACAGTAATGGTGGCGAATAGAGATCTATGTATAGTCCAGACCTGCAATAAACGGAAACCAAAAGTTAAGTGTTTGTGTAACCTCAGTTTTGCAATGGCTAATTTGAAGATATAAAATGTAGGCAATATTCTCAGAGATGGGAGCTCATGTGCAATGATTGATCTCAGCAAGTACAAATATTTACCTACTACTCGGGGATGGCACATGCGGGCCATAGGAATCAACAGGGAGACGAATTTGTTTTGAGTACCGAACAGTATCAGGTTCCTTCAAAGTGGCATCCTCAACTCTAGAAAGACTTGAAGGACTCCAGTGCTTTCCTACCTTACCATAATGCTGGATTCAGAAAAGCAAATTTGCTCATGAGTAATGAAGCAAGCTCATATGACAAGCTGCTTACAAATAAAAACTTACAAATCTGCTGCAAGATACAGAAGATTGAGTTTTCTAAACAAGCTAATTTGTCGTTGCTGCTGCTGGAGGTCTCCGCCATCACCAACCATCTCCCTCTCTGGCCACCAAGCTTTTTGTCCTTAAATTACTTTTTTGTCCTTGAATAAAATATATGAAATTACATTTTTGTCCTTAAATTTAACAGCTTGTGGATGGAATTTTAACGGAGGACCAAAATGGTTAACATTTTCAAAGTGGAGGACTTAATTGGGTAAAAAAAATTGTCGAGAACCAAATTGATAATTTCGCAATAGTCGAGGGACTATTTCGGTAATAAACTCTTTCATGATTTACTTTGTAACATGGAACATGTTCCATAGTATAATTCCTCAAAAACATTGGCATTGGCCTGATGGGGTGTAGCTCACCAGACACCAGCCCGCTCGCCGTCCTCCGTTGACTCAAGCTCCTCTTTGGCTCTCTCTCTCAACAAAAGTATATACGGAGCATATGTCATAAATCCAAGTTGAACAAAAATTCAAACAACCCAATGGATTCCAAGAAAATATCCCAAATTGCCAATTCCTAATACTTCAACCTTTGTTTTTTTCCTGTTTGCCTCCGATTTCAGCTTCCGTTTTCTTGTCTTTCATCTAAAAATTCAATCTTTTTCGTTCTCTTTGGGAATTTTAAATTTTTTAAAAGAAAATTTCTACTGATTCGTTGAATCCGAAATCACAAACCCTAGATTTCTTCATTTCCTTTTGGATCAACAAGCCCTAGACGAGGCCCTGCCCAAATGAGTGAAGCATAGGGTGTTATTGATATCGTCATCACCATAAAGATCGCCATCCATCTGCGTTGTGGTCGTCAATGGCGGCGCCCAGGGGTTTGGTGGTGGACACGTCGCGCTTGGCCAGAGATGAGGAGAAGATTCTCGATTTGTCCGACTCCTATTCCTCGGACTCGCCGACAGCCAAACGTTACAAAGAGGGCAAGTTCCTGCTCAGCCGTTGGGAGTTCGCCGCGGCTCTTGTGGTGTTCATGGTGTGCTTGACAGGCTTGTTCTGCATCTACTTGACAATGCCTGCTGCAGATTATGGGAAACTCAAGCTTCCTCGTAATATTTCTGATCTTCGGATGCTCAAGTATGGTTTTTGTGCTTCTGCTGTTTCATTTGATTCTGTTTTTATGTCAAAATGTTGGTTAAGTAGCTAAACATTGTGACTTATAATATGGTTGTTAATCTCTAGATTCTCTACTACTTCACTTTTATGCTATGCTACACATTCTCCTCTAAAAGTGTTCCTTTATGACCAGCTCAGGAAGTTCCTGCAAATTCATTAACCATTATTCTTACTAATCCATAAGTCAAATTGCAATTTTTCCCAGCACTCATTACCAACTTATGACCTTTCAGTCCAATTGGACCAAAGGGTATTTTTGATCTATCAAAGTAGTGGTCTGGGTATCCAAGTCTTTTTCTTTACCTTCTATACTTGTTGCAGAATAATGGCTGAATGTTTGATTGCCTTGATTTCTCCCAAGTTGAATGGAGAAAAATATCAGCTTGAATTTAGTTGTTGCAAGGCTCATCATGTTTGTGTCTGGTTGATAACGGATTTTTTTGGTGCTGTTAGAGGCGGTCTCCAATTTTAGGTGGTAATGGGTGAGCAACACGCTTATACAGGAAATATGAGATATTGTTCACGTGAGTTGTGTGCTCACTTCCTTTTGTAATGAACAGTTGTCTCCTTTGTTGACAATAATAATTGCGGTTCAAAATTTCTTTGGTAATATTCTGAGAATTTTATGAAAATAAAAGTTGTTCATTACAGTCTCTGGTGATTGCCCTTTTATATGGAGTGAGGATACCTTTTGCTCCTATCATGTCCTTATGGAATTTGGTGTATATGCTATTAGTGCAATAACTATTTAGACATTCATTTTTTAGTAAAATGTGTCCCAATCTTAATTGTGATCAGTTCATAATGCTAAAACTCATCTTTTCTTTTCTTACTCTTAATGTCTAAGTAAACACTTGTAATATTCTTTTTCAGGGATCACCTAGCTATGTATGCCGATATGTACCCAACGAGATTCATTTTGGGTTACTGCTCAACATACATATTTATGCAGACATTCATGATTCCCGGGACCATTTTTATGTCATTACTTGCTGGAGCACTTTTCGGTGTTCTTAGAGGGCTTTTCTTGGTTGTCTTTAATGCTACGGCCGGTGCATCGTCCTGCTTCTTTCTTTCTAAATTACTTGGAAGGCCTATAGTTCACTCACTATGGCCTGAAAAGTTGAGGTTTTTCCAATCAGAGGTATTTTTAACTTTAAAAATGGTAACCTTATTTTGTTTTTTGTTAGTTTTATGCCCTTTTTTTCTACATACTAATGTTAATATTGTAATTGTAGATAGCCAAGCGCAGGGATAAATTACTCAACTACATGCTTTTTTTGAGGGTAACTCCAACGTTGCCAAACCTTTTTATCAATTTGGCATCTCCTATAGTGGATATACCATTCCACATTTTCTTTCTGGCCACGGTGATTGGTCTTATTCCTGCCTCATTTATTACTGTCAGGGTAAGTCTTTCCAACTTATTTATGATTGTTTTTTACTGTCTTTTTTGCTTGTCTCTTTTTGGCAGTACTATGTTGCATCTTACGATTGCACTGTTGATTTAACACTTAACAACATCTGCGGCAAAGACACAAGTCCTTGCTATTCTTAGGATGTTCAGCTGATAGATTACCAAGTCTCTGCCACATATATATGTGGTCTTTCGACTCTTATTTTTGGATGACGAGGGAAACTCCACAACCCTTTCGAGTGCGAGTAAACCCCGACTTGTGACCCTAGCCAGCAAAGGACCACAAGGAAGTAACTGAACCTAGGTTACCCATAGCTGACCGGCTCAAACCAAGAGGGCAAGGATTTGAACTTGTGACCTTGTAGTTACAAGTGCGGATCTTTTGCCATCTTGGCTAGGGTTACCCCCTCGACTCTCTTATTGTCTTGCTAGATAGTGGTTGTGTATAGGAGTAGCCTGTTAGTCCTCCATTCATCATTTATATAATTTTGAATATTTATCCTTTACCAAAGTTAATGCTATTAGATTAAAATCCATCCTAACCTGGTTTCACCGCCACCCTTCTCTTTATCCCACACACTCCCTGTTTGAGCCAATGTGATGGATCTGTATGCTAATTGCAAGGGATATAAACAAATATATTGCCCTCTGTTTCTCAACGCTAGTGAAACCAGGTTAGGATGGATTTTAAAAAGATCTAATAGTAAAGCAATTCAGAGTAATAATAAACATTAAAGAAGAATAATTTTGAAAAGATTTGAATATCCACACTTAGCAGTGCCATGGAGTTGTGATAAGGTCGGTGAATCCTTGTTTTACATGATTCATTCTCTGTAATGGGGAAATCATGGTTGAAAAAATCGCTAGCGGCACTCCTTGGGCGCTCGGGGGCGCCTAGGCGGCGATTAGGCGCCCATGTATTTTTTATTTATTTTTTCAAAATTTGTTTAAAATTTTTAAATTTTTTAAGACTTGATAATTATAAACTATTTAATAATTTAATAGTTAATACTAAAATATTAAATGTTAACTTAAAAAAATCTAAAGTTTGAACAATTTAGGATTATTTTGCTCAAAACGATGTAGTTGAGTGAAATAACCGATTTAAAAAAAGGGAACAATAGCTAATCGGCGGATTAGGCACCCCAGTCGGTGCCTAGGCGGCCTAGTTGGTGCCTAGGAAGCCTAGGCGGCCTAGTCGGCCGCCGCCTAAACCACCGATTATGGTGATACGCTAGGCGACCGGCCAGCGCCTAGGCGCCGTAAGCCAGGCATAATTTGGGTTACCGTTATAAAATCACTTGATTATGCCTGAAGAAATTCAGGATTTGAACTATAACATTGGGTGAAGGAAATATGACATAATCAAATGAACAACAAACAAGCATTCTGTTGATTCATCATATTAGTGATAATGCTTATAACTCAAATGGACAACATTTTCTTTTGTATTATCATAGTATTGATAATTGATAATGCTTCTAAAAGTTGTTTCCGTCAAATGAATCTGATAGCTTCTCCTCCTTTCATCATTTGAATAATCAGGCTGGCCTTGCTCTTGGGGATTTAAAATCAGTCAAAGATCTGTACGATTTCAAAACTTTGGTAGTTCTTTTCCTTATTGGTTCTATCATTATATTACCAACCCTTTTGAAGAGGAAGCGGATATACGAATGAAGCCATCATTGAGCATTGTCTACCCTCCAGAGCCACACAAATTCATGTAGTTCTTATTTCTACCATTTGGATTCGAGATGGGAGCAATCCATGGAGGCCGACAGGAATGTAACTGATGTCAGACAAGTGACCTTTGCTGGTCTCGGGTTCCAACAAACATTCGGTAAGATTAGAGATATGAGGAAATATACAGCCCACTTTGTATTTATGTATGCGAGTTTTACACAACCTGGAGGCAGGTGTTAATTTGGTTGATAGCAAACTAGAAGCTGATTGTAACATTTCTTGTGCCAGATACCTAGATATGAAAATGGTTTCTGATTCATACTAAAAAGTGACCATGTAGCCATATGTTTTATTATATATATTACAATGTAAAAGGAGGTTGAGTTCATTTCATCAATAGTAAAAGTATTTAGCATTTAGCCTGTCATAATATGTGTGCAATCTGTACAGCTCTTTTGCTGTAGTTTGTTGGATAAATAATGGATCCTAATTACCAGGAAACTGTCTTCTTGATGATGGGAAGTTTTGTCCTATTATTCTTGATGTTACTTTGCAAACTTGTATCTTCTACCAATGAGATATGAAGATACAATGGAAAAATGAGTGTTCAAAATTCATAGATGTTTGTTGTGTTAATACCCTGGTACATTAGAGGGCCAGTTGTTATACAGTGGACCATAGTCCACACAGTCATCACTGTGTGGACTATGATCGTCGAATTAAATTAGAGTAGAATTAAAATGATATTTTAGTGTTATTATAATGAAATTAGTGTGGAAAATGAACTTAAAAAACAGAGCACATTATTGTCAAATGAAACTGTAGTATAATTAAAATGATACTTTAGTATTGTGATGATGGAACTAGTGTGCATGGAAAATGAAATGACCTGAAGTGCAATTAAAATAATACTTCATCATTACTGTAATTAAGTTAGTGTGTGGAAAATAAAACAAAAAAATATAGCTCAAGCAATGATGTATATTATTAAATGGAACTATAATAGAATTAAAATGATACTTTAGTATTGATATAATGAAATTAGTGTGTAGGGAAAAATGAAACTAAAAAACATAGCAACATTGTCAAATTAAATTGAAGGGGAAAATTGCAGTTTCCGTCCTTAAGTTATAGGTTAATTGTAGAATTTGTCCTTTTTTTGAGAACAGAAGATTAGATTTCATTAATAAAATCATCACAGAGAACATTACAAAGGAAAAGAGGGGGGTTAGTGACCCATTCCTCGCAATCTGACTTAGAAAGGGACTCCCGAGCAAGAGAGTTGGCAGCCCGATTCGCAAAACACTTAACAAACGAGATAGACACATGGGAAAACCAGCTAAGCCTATCTTTAATATCTAACAAAACCAAGTCAGGAGAAAGAAGCTCCTAAAGTAGAGTTTAAGCTTTAGACAACAGTAAGAGCATCAGTTTCCAGCAAAATATGATCAAGATGGTAGGATTTAACCGAAGATAAAGCTTCCCGGATAGCGACAGCCTCAGCTTCCTTGGGAGTGTAATTCCCAATCCATGGTGTGCATCTGCCGGCCTTGAAATGATGAGACCCAAAGACAACAAGCAAATGATCCGATGAAAGTCTCTAGTGGCCCGACAACAAGAACCAAGTCAAAAAAGATTCAAGAAGCTTTTAACACTTTTGTGCAAGCAAATTTGAGTACAACAGCTATTTATGAAGAAGGAGATCAATCTGGAGAAACAAATCTATTCAATTGCCTTCACATCAAGACTTTTGAAGAGAGCTACTAGCTTAAGGAGTGTGCTTCACTTACTAGCTTGATGAATCACCTACTTGCTTAGTGATTCACCTACTTGTTTGTGCAACTTCATCACTACCTAGCTGCTCACTCACCTCCTTGCTTGTCATCAACCAAGTAGCTCAAGCAAGCACCTCAAGCAACTAGCTAACTCAAGGAGACAAAGCATTAAATGCTTATGACAAACCCATGTGAAAGATAGCAAGTTGTGGAAGAAAATTCAGCCTACTACAAATCAGATTTCATACGTAAAAAGGGGGGAGGAGGGGTTTATTTTGCAACTTGTAATTTTTAATTATTTACTTCATAGCTAAGGAACGAAACCTAGAATATTTTATATTTTTGCAATCCCTGATTTTTCCCTATAAAAACCCCATTACCCAATGGTTCAAATCAGCTTGTAATATTTGGAATGAAATGAGAATTTCTATCTTTTTCTTTGCATGAGAATTGCATTGAGTGTTTAGGTTGTTTGTGAGATGCATTCAATCTAAGTAAGCTAGTGAGAAGCTAGTTTACAAGCCGAGAAGGCATATCCTACTATCTTGTTCTTTACATTCATACACATACCCGAAAAATCCCAAAAAGAATAGTACTACTACTTATATTACATAGTTAAGTTTGTTCTTATTTCTTATCTCAAGTGCTAGATTCATAAGTCTAGTTCTTAGCCTTGTTTAATCATCCAAGGGTTGAGAAGGTCATTGGAAGTTTTGGCGAGGCAATTGTAGAGTTCGGGATCTCAAAATCCAAGAGTCTACAAGGTAAGATCCTTTATAGGACACGAAAGGTTCTGGGGTGATCCCTTGGGTGTGCACTTGTTGTGAGAAGCAACCCGTTAAAAGCCTCTTGAATCTTTTTTGACTTGGATCTTGTTGTCAGGCCACTAGAGACTTTCATCGGATCATTTGCTTGTTGTCTTTGGGTCTCATCATGAAAGCACCGTACTCATCCCTGAGAATCCAACCGAAACCCATCTTGCCACCATCAACATCAATAGCTGCGTCCACATTCAGCTTTGACCACCCCGGTTTTGGTTTCATCCATTTGGTCTTAGTAAAAACAGGATGGGGATTCCTTGGATGCTCTCTGTCTATGATATCTCTCCAGTCACGTAAGTAGGACGAGGCCCTCACAACAGTTTGCACAGCTGTGGTGGATATATTTCTCCACACTTTATCATTCCTGCTACCTAAATGCCAACAAATCATAATAAGCAAAGAAATATCAGCCTTGGATAGCACATTAAGGTTGGACTGGACCCAGTCATTGAAGGTGGGTATCCCGTATGGTCCAATAATTCTGGGCATCATAGACCAGCATTGCAGCCTTGCAAGTGACCAAAGTGTGAAAGGTTTTTTCCGGCTCTTCTTGACAGATTTGGCATAATAAAGGGCAATCCACCCTCCTCTGATGCAGCATCGAAGCAACGGGAAGACATGACGAACAAGCTTGCCAGAAGAAGACCTTGACCTTTGGAGGTATATGAAGATTCCAAACAGCAGTCCAGGCAGGGGTGATAGAAGTAGAAAGATCGTGAGTCAGGGCTCTATAGCAGCTTTTTACAGAGAAATGCGCCCTTTCCTCCCTTGCCCAAATAAGTTTATCATCTCTTGGAAAGGAAGAAATAGGAATGCTGGTGATTAACTTTGCGTCTCGGCAGTTGAAGATGTCCCTAACAGTGTCAACGTCCCAATCAGTATTATGATCATTTAAAAGGGAAGAAACCTTAGCATTATACAAAAAAGGGTATGGTGGAGAAGTCACAGTAGGGTTAAAAACATCGGGCAACCACTTGTCCTCCCATATACTGATAGAAAGCCCGTTCCCCACACGCCATCGACTGTTATTCCTTATAATGTCTTGAGATTCCAGAACATTCTTCCAAATAAAGGAAGGGTTATTGCCACTCTTCGCATCTAGAAATGAGCAAATTGGGTAATACCTTGCTTTGAAAACTCTGGCAACAAGGGATGACTGATTGTGCAATAATCTCCAAGCCCGTTTGCTGAGCATTGCTAGATTAAACTCCCTTAACTTGCGAAAACCCATGCCTCCCCATGATTTAGGAACACAAAGATGCTCCCAAGCTTTCCAACTTATGCCTTTTCTACCTTCTCCCTCACAGCCCCACCAGAAGGCATTCAAAATACATTCAATCTCTTTAATCATAGACATAGGCAGTAGAAAAACATTCATGGAAAACGAGGAGATAGTGTAACACCCCGTGTTACGACCCCTAAAACCAATTAATCATTTAACCAATTATCCAAAGAAAGAATTAAATTACAATAATTAAATTGGAAAAGGCCCACCATAGTCCGTGGGTCCTCTTCTCTAAACCCAACCCCTAGTCCTAAAAGGAATAGAGCTAGCAAGCCTATAGTAATTGGGCCCTAATTAGGACTCTTAGATATATAAATAGGGGACATAAGAGGCACCTAGAACCCCCACCACAATAATCTCTCACCACACAAGGAGTTCCAAGAATTCCCTTAGGAGAAATCAAGAAAGAAGAAAGCTTAAAGAAAGACTCTTCATAGCCAAGGAATTAATTAAGGCTAAGAGGTAACCCATGTCTCAACAAAACCTATTTTCATAGCTATGATTCACCTCTTAGGATTTCCCCCATATTCTTGTGTGTTGATGATTCGTTATAATGATCTTGATAATTGGTGTTATGATTCCATGGGTGATCTTGATCATAAGAGGTTCTTGATGATTATATGGTGTTCTTGATGTTCTTGATGATTATATGATATTCTTGATGTTTATATGATATTCCTACCGAATCTTGATATTAGAAGATGAATTGTGTTCTTGTTGATTTAAAAATAATTAGAACCCTAGGTTGTATCGTGGAATTCGTATGGTGGTATTATTCTTGGTATATTGGGTGGGAATTCGTATGTTTGGGTGTTGATTATGTTTAGAAAAGCATGATAGGTTATGTGCCGTATGTTCTTGCTTTTGAATCCGTTAACTGTCTACGTGTTGTTGTCAATTGCGTTTGAAAGTGTCTAAGCATGGTCTCGGGTTCCACAATGGTTCCCGGGGCATTTTTCTGTGATGAAAGAGTCAGTGGGGGGTACGGGAGCCGCCACCTACCCGCGGCCAATGTTGGTAACGCCGGCAGCGGGTAGCCGGCGGGCGGGCAGCCGGGGGTCACCGTTGGATTTTACCCTACCTTGGGATTTTGGCTTCCCCGTTTGATGTTCCCCCGATCCTCGTGGTGTCCCAACGGACTCCGTCTATCGTGCCTGTGTCTAGTTTGATATTTCGGGTACCGTTCATAGGTTGTATAAGTCTTATATATTGCATGCTAGTTGAATTGGTATCCCGTTGGCCTAGGTGTAAGGAGTATGAAACCCTTAGGATCACTCTTAGTATGTGGATGATCACGCATAGGTTTCGTTATACGATTTCTCCCCCTCCCAATGTGCTAATGTGGGCTGCATGTGCTTGCTATGTGTTATGTGTGCATGATACCCCAATTCGGTTGCGATCGAATTGGTTGTTCCTGAGCTGCGGTTCAGAAGCTGGCTGCGGACAGATTTACACTCTTGGGCTGCGGTCCACCGTTTGGTTGCGATCAAAAGTTTCTACATGAGCTGCGGTTCATATTTCCTGGCTGCGGTCAGATGACATACTCTTGGGTTGCGGTCCACTGTTTGGTTGCGATCAAACTATGATGAGCTGTGGTTCATCGGTCGGTTGCGATCGACCCCTCCGTGTTGCGATACGGGGCAGGGTGCTGCGGGGCCGTGTCAGAGCTATATGCGCTGACCCTCATGTATGGGCATGCGATTGGTCCTGTGGCGCCAACAAAGTGTGCTATGTGATGAGATAGAGATGGTTTGATTGTTACGGTTGTTATGAAAGCGTGACCATAGGATACATGCTAGTAACTGTATATGCTTGTTTATGACTATTGGCTGTGCTTATCTCTATCTGTCGAATCTGTTCCCTACGCTTGTGAATTGTGCATGCTTGTTTATGACTGGTTGTTGTGCTTATCCCTATCTGTTGAGTCTAATCCCCATTTTGAAAGCTAGAGTCTCTTAGGATATATCTTCATGCTTCGAAATGGTTTTTCATATATCTATGTATATATCTATATGTATTGTATTTCAACGCGTTGGAGTGGGTTACCAGCATCTCTCGCTGAACAGATATATTTGGCTTTCAGGCACAGAAGAGTAGACTCTGGAGCGCGCTAGAATCGTGGAACGTAGAAGTAGACAGTTTTCCCTTTCGGCCTGCGTGCCATGCTTATGCTTTTACTTTGTTGAGGATATTAGTTAGTTAGCCTGTGCACCTGAGTTCTGAGTTCTCTAACTCAGGTGTGGCATAGCACCCTGTACTATTTATATTATGTTTGGGATTTAATGAGAACTTACCTTTATCATATAAGTTTCAAAAGTTTAAAAATTTCGGGGTGTTACAGTTGGTATCAGAGCCTAAGTTTGACCCTAGGATAAGACTTTTAATACTAAACTTTAAGACATTAGGCTTGAACTCTAGGTACTTAGGGACATAGGACTCAGGAAGCTTAGGACGCGCGGTGAGATTGTGAAACTTACACATAACCCTCCCTCACTTACTTAAAGAAACCCTCCCCCCCCCCCCCCCCCCTCCTCTTTTCGCATCAAGGTAAGAATGCAAAATAACATCGACCTATGAACACCAGGATGGCACCGAAAAGGAGACAAACAGGAACACCGAAATTCCCCACTCGGGAATTCTTGACTCAGAATCTACAACGCCTGGCCCAAATTGCCCAGGCACTGAGTACTACCATTCCCCAACCTTCACCAACAAACGAGAACTTGGAAATCCACCACCAAGTCTCGGCGCATCAACCACCCACCTTCTCAGGGAACGAAGACCCCACGATCCTCGAGGAGTGGATCGGAACTTTTGACAAGATATTCCGGGCAACCGAATGCCCAGAAAACCACCAAGTCAGAATAGCCTCCTTCTACCTCAGACACGAGGCTGACACCTGGTGGGCTCACGAGAAACCCACATACGAACAAAGCCCCGAATTCAACTGGGAAACCCTAAAAACACGGCTGCGAGGACAATTCTATCCCGACCATCTAAAAGCCACCATATACGAAGAGTTCCTCCAACTAAAACAAGGGGCAGCCCCGATCACGGAATACTACCAGAAATTCTGCAGACTGGCTCGCCTCACCCCCGAGCTAGTACCCACCGAGATGATCAAGGTCAAGAAGTTCATAACATGCCTTGATCCCGAACACCAGAAAGCCCTGGCCACACAAGAACCGAGGACCCTCGGAGAAGCCTATGCCAAGGCATTCCAACTACAACAAGTAACAAACCAACCCCGGGAGACACACCTGGGGTACAAAAGGAAACCTGAGGAGAATCACACAAATCCCACCCGAGGGCCTAAAAACTCCAGGACCGTCTCACCCCCCAAGGTCACAACACCGACTACTCAAGGAAGAATCCTTACCCTAAGCAAAGCCAGGATCGGAGACAACAACATAGTCTCTGGAACCTTCCTAGTACACGCCACCCCCGCTACTATACTATTTGATTCAGGGGCTACCAACTCATTTATAGCAACCGAGTTCGCCACTCAACTCAGCCTTAACGCCAGCACCAAGGTCCAACTCCAGGTCAAGGTGGCCTCTGGAGAAATCATAAAATGCGACCGCATGTACGAGAACGTAATGATCACCATCCAGGGAATGGAATTTCCCAGCAACTTAATACAGTTCGGACTGGATGGGGTACAAGTGATCTTAGGCATGGACTGGCTAGGGAAATTCCAAGCACAAATCCTGTGCGGAGAACAAAAAGTGGTCCTACGGGGACCGAACGGTAAAAGGGTGTCATATCGCGGGACCCGCCAGGATCCGGGGATCAAACTTGTGAACATGATGAAAATGAAGAAGTACCTAAACCAAGGAAGCGAGGCCTTCCTATGCTCGGTCGAGAACCTCAACACCAAACCACCCGAACCACAAACCGTTCTTGTGGTAAACGAATTCACCGACGTCTTTCCAGACGAAACCCCCGGGGAACCCCCAGCTAGGAAAGTCGAGTTCACCATAGACCTCGTACCTGGCGCTGCCCCGATCTCTAAACCACCCTACAGGCTAGCACCAAAAGAAATGAAGGAACTGAAAACACAACTCCAGGAATTGCTAGATAAAGGTTACATCCGCCCCAGCACCTCCCCATGGGGAGCACCGGTACTATTCGTTAAAAAGAAAGATGGGAGCATGCGCCTATGCATCGACTACAGGGAACTTAACCAAGTCACAATAAAGAACAAGTACCCCCTTCCCCGGATAGATGACTTGTTCGACCAACTTAAAGGGGCAGGGGTGTTCTCAAAAATTGACCTAAGATCCGGATATCACCAAATACAAGTGGCCAAACCAGACATTCAGAAAACGACCTTCCAGACACGTTACGGCCATTATGAATTTATAGTAATGCCCTTCGGACTCACCAATGCACCCGCCATATTCATGGACCTCATGAACCGGGTATTCCGACCCCACCTGGTTGACTTCGTCATTGTATTCATTGACGACATCCTAGCCTACTCCCGAAACAAGGAAGAACACGAAAGGCACCTCCGCATAACCTTGCAAACTCTAAGAGAACACCAACTATACGCTAAGTTCTCCAAATGCGAATTCTGGAAAGACAGCGTGGCCTTCCTAGGCCACATGATAACCAAAGAAGGAATTAAGGTAGACCCCGCCAAGGTCCATGCCGTTAAGGAATGGACCACACCAAGTTCGCTGTCAGAGGTCCGCAGCTTCCTAGGCCTGGCTGGTTACTACAGGAGGTTTGTACCCGACTTTACTAAGATAGCTCAACCTCTCATCGAACTCATGAAAAAGGAGACCCCCTTCCGATGGGACGACAACTGCATCACGGCCTTTCAGGAATTGAAAGATAAACTAACCACGGCACCCGTACTAGCCATCCCCTCCGGGGTGGAAGGATTTGAGGTCTTCAGTGACGCATCCAAAAAGGGGTTGGGGTGCGTGCTAATGCAAAAAGGCAAAGTAATAGCATACGCATCTAGGCAACTCAAAACCCACGAAGAAAATTACCCCACCCATGACCTCGAGCTAGCCGCTATCGTATTCGCACTGAAAATTTGGAGGCACTACCTACACGGAGTGCAATGCAAGATCTACACAGACCATAAAAGCCTAAAGTACATCTTCACCCAGAAAGACCTAAACATGAGACAACGAAGGTGGCTAGAACTCATAAAAGACTACGACCTAGACATTCAGTACCACGAGGGAAAAGCTAACATTGTGGCAGACGCCCTAAGCAGGAAGGCTAACCACTCCCTCAACGCCACCTGGGTCCTACCCGACCAGCTGTACAAAGACTTCCAGAAGCTGAACTTGGAAATAATAGAGCAAAATCAAACCCACCCCGAGATCCACCTATTCAACACACAAATCATACCCAAACTCTTCGGAGAAATCAAAATAGGACAGCAGCAGGATCCGGAACTAGGTAAAATACGCCTCGACCTAACCCAATGGAAAGAAGGACCCTTCAAAATACACGAAGATGGCAGTCTCCGCTACCAAGGTAGGTGGTGCGTGCCCACGACGCATCCCCACTTAAAACAACAAATCTTGTAGGAAGGACACAACGCCCCATACTCGGTGCACCCCGGGGGTGACAAACTATACCAAGAGGTGAAGAGGTCGTTTTGGTGGCCCAACATGAAAAAGGAAG
Source organism: Ipomoea nil (assembly GCF_001879475.1). Taxonomy (NCBI): domain Eukaryota; kingdom Viridiplantae; phylum Streptophyta; class Magnoliopsida; order Solanales; family Convolvulaceae; genus Ipomoea; species Ipomoea nil. Next base: position 445,721 of record NW_017619843.1, on the reverse strand, counting down.
TCGCAGATTTCGTGGCCAAATGCCTGAACTGCCAAAGGGTGAAGGCCGAACGATGCAAACCCAAGGGACTCGTGCAACCCCTTGAGATACCACAAGGAAAGTGGGATTCCATATCCATGGACTTCGTCGGAGGATTACCCCCAACAAAAACCGGCAAGGATAAAATTTGGGTCATAGTGGACCGACTAACCAAAACGGCGCGATTCATTGCCATGAAGGAGACATGGACGATGACATAACTAGCCCAAGCCTACCTAGCCCGAGTGGTGAAATACCACGGAATTCCCCGAAACATTGTGTCCGATAGAGACTCCAGGTTCCTCTCACAATTCTGGAAGTCACTGCAATCGGCCTTGGGGACACAACTAAAACTAAGCACGGCGTTCCACCCCACCACTGACGGCCAAACCGAGAGAACCATTCAGGCTCTCGAAGACATGCTGAGGGCCTGTGTGTTAGACTTCCAAGGGACATGGGAAGAACACCTAGACCTCATTGAATTCTCGTACAACAACAGCTACCACGCAAGCATCCGTATGGCATCCTACGAAGCCCTATACGGACAAAAATGTAGAACTCCCTTATGTTGGGAGGACATGGTCGACCCGGTGACACTAGGGCCCCAATACCTACAAGACACCATAACCAAGGTCAAACACATCCAAGAAAGGATGAAGGCTGCTCAGGACCGCCAGAAATCCTACGCCGACCTAAAGAGAAAACAAGCCGAATTCAACCCCGGGGACAAGGTTTGGTTGAGAATCTCACCCACACGAGGGGTAATGAGATTCGGAAGAAAAGGAAAACTCAGTCCCCGATTTATCGGCCCTTATGAAATCATAGAAAGGGTCAGGAATCTAGCCTACCGTCTCGCTCTACCCATCGAACTAGAACGAGTACACAACGTATTCCACATATCCCAGCTAAAGAAATACGTGCACGACCCAAGGACACGATGAAGAAACGCTACCCCGGACTCTTCACACCAGGTAACCAAGAGGGAGTCGCCCGACAAGAACCAAGCTTCGGGGACGAAGCTTCCCGTTAAGGGGGGGGGGGGGGGGGGGGAGTGTAACACCCCGTGTTACGACCCCTAAAACCAATTAATCATTTAGCCAATTATCCAAATAAAGAATTAAATTACAATAATTAAATTGGAAAAGGCCCACCATAGTCCGTGGGTCCTTTTCTCTAAACCCAACCCCTAGTCCTAAAAGGAATAGAGCTAGCAAGCCTATAGTAATTGGGCCCTAATTAGGAATCTTAGATATATAAATAGGGGACATAAGATGCACCTAGAACCCCCACTACAATAATCTCTCACCACACAAGGAGTTCCAAGAATTCCCTTAGGAGAAATCAAGAAAGAAGAAAGCTTAAAGAAAGACCCTTCATAGCCAAGGAATTAATTAAGGCTAAGAGGTAACCCATGTCTCAACAAAACCTATTTTCATAGCTATGATTCCCCTCTTAGGATTTCCCCCATATTCTTGTGTGTTGATGATTCGTTATAATGATCTTGATAATTGGTGTTATGATTCCATGGGTGATCTTGATCATAAGAGGTTCTTGATGATTATATGGTGTTCTTGATGTTCTTGATGATTATATGATATTCTTGATGTTTATATGATATTCCTACCGAATCTTGATATTAGAAGATGAATTGTGTTCTTGTTGATTTAAAAATAATTAGAACCCTAGGTTGTATCGTGGAATTCGTATGGTATTATTCTTGGTATATTGGGTGGGAATTCGTATGTTTGGGTGTTGATTATGTTTAGAAAAGCATGATAGGTTATGTGCCGTATGTTCTTGCTTTTGAATCCGTTAACTGTCTACGTGTTGTTGTCAATTGCGTTTTGAAAGTGTCTAAGCATGGTCTCGGGTTCCACAATGGTTCCCGGGGCATTTTTCTGTGATGAAAGAGTCAGTGGGGGGTAGGGGACCCACCACCTACCCGCGGCCAATGTTGGTAACGCCGGCAGCGGGCAGCCGGCGGGCGGGCAGCTGCCCGGAAAGCTGCCGCCGGCGGGCAGCCGGCGGGTGGCCCCTCACCCACCAACTACCCGCTGGATTTTACCCTACTTTGGGATTTTGGCTTCCCCGTTTGATGTTACCCCGATCCCCGTGGTGTCCCAACGGACTCCGTCTATCGTGCCTGTGTCTAGTTTGATATTTCGGGTACCGTTCGTAGGTTGTATAAGTCTTATATATTGCATGCTAGTTGAATTGGTATCCCGTTGGCCTAGGTGTAAGGAGTATGAAACCCTTAGGATCACTCTTAGTATGTGGATGATCACGCATAGGTTTCGTTATACGATTTCTCCCCCTCCCAATGTGCTAATGTGGGCTGCATGTGCTTGCTATGTGTTATGTGTGCATGATACCCCAATTCGGTTGCGATCGAATTGGTTGTTCCTGAGCTGCGGTTCAGAAGCTGGCTGCGGTCAGATTTACACTCTTGGGCTGCGGTCCACTGTTTGGTTGCGATCAAACGTTTCTACATGAGCTGCGGTTCATTTTTCCTGGCTGCGGTCAGATGACATACTCTTGGGCTACGATCCACTGTTTGGTTGCGATCAAACTATGATGAGCTGCGGTTCATCGGTCGGTTGCGATCGACCCCTCCGTGTTGCGATACGGGGCAGGGTGTTGCGGGGCCGTGTCAGAGCTATATGCGCTGACCCTCATGTATGGGCATGCGATTGGTCCTGTGGCGCCAACAAAGTGTGCTATGTGATGAGATAGGGATGGTTTGATTGTTACGTTGTTATGAAAGCGTGACCATAGGATACATGCTAGTAACTGTATATGCTTGTTTATGACTATTGGCTGTGCTTATCTCTATCTGTCGAATCTGTTCCCTACGCTTGTGAATTGTGCATGCTTGATTATGACTGGTTGTTGTGCTTATCCCTATCTGTTGAGTCTAATCCCCATTTTAAAAGCTAGAGTCTCTTAGGATATATCTTCATGCTTCGAAATGGTTTTTCATATATCTATGTATATATCTATATGTATTGTATTTCAACGCGTTGGAGTGGGTTACCAGCATCTCTCGCTGGACAGATATATTTGGCTTTCAGGCACAGAAGAGTAGACTCTGGAGCGCGCTAGAATCGTGGAACGTAGAAGTAGACAGTTTTCCCTTTCGGCCTGCGTGTCATGCTTATGCTTTTACTTTGTTGAGGATATTAGTTAGTTAGCCTGTGCACCTGAGTTCTCTAACTCAGGTGTGGCATAGCACCCTGTACTATTTATATTATGTTTGGGATTTAATGAGAACTTACCTTTATCATATAAGTTTCAAAAGTTTAAAAATTTCGGGGTGTTACAGATAGCTTGCACCACACTTTTCAAGAGCACTTCCCTCCTGGCTCTAGACAGAAATTTATGGTTCCAACTTCTAACTCTGCTAACAATTCTATTCTTTATGTAGCCCAAGACCTCTCTTTTGTTTCTACCCACAAAAGATGGTACACCCAAATAAGTTCCCGAAACAGTGCCTTTATTAACTCCCAAGATAGAACTAATAGAGTCTTGTAAAGGATCAGGAACATTTTTGCTAAAGCTCAAGGAGGATTTCTCAAAATTAATCAATTGGCCAGATGCCCCTGCAAAGCAATCCAAAATATCTTTACAGACAACAGTTTCATCCATGTTAGCCTTAAAGAATATGAAACTATCATCGGCAAACAAAAGGTGGGAAATTTTTGGAGCACCTCTAGCAACCCCTATCCCATGAAAAGAACCCCTATCTTCCCTTTGTCTGATTAAAGCACTAAGACCCTCGGCCACAAAAAGAAGCAAATATGGGGATAATGGATCCCCTTGCCGAAATCCCCTTTGAGGAATGATAGGGCCAATTTCCTCCCCATCAGACAGAACAGAGTAAGTCACAGCAGAAACACATGACATCACAAGATTAACCCAATTTGGAGAAAAACCAAATTTCAGCATAACACTCCTAAGAAAACTCCACTCAACTCTATCGTATGCTTTGCTAAGGTCCAATTTTAGAGCTGCATACCATCCCGACCTTGGGTTTTCTTTTTAAGGAAATGTTGAGTTTCAAAAGCTAGCATCAATGTTATCTGTTATGAGTCTCCCAGGGACAAACGCACTCTGATTCTCCGATATAAGCCCGTCCAGAAGGTGTTTCAATCTGTTGGCTAAAACTTTAGCAATAATCTTATATACGACATTGCATAAAGAGATATGCCTAAGATCCCCCATTCTCCCAGGTTTCCCTTTCTTAGGAATAAGAATAATTTGAGTGTTATTTAGAGCCCTTTCCATATGGCCAGTAAGCAGGAAATTATTACAGAGATTTGTTACCTCTTGGCCAATTATATCCCAATAGGCCTGATAGAAGCCTGGATTGAAACCATCTGGCCCAGGGGGCTTTTCCAGATGCATATCAAAGCATGCTTTCCTCACCTCCTCCATATTCGCTCTACGGGTTAACCTCTCATTTTGTAACGTTGTGACACGCATGTTTATACAGTTCAGTACGGGATCCATATCTCCCTGATTAGACTTAAACAGGTCGGAGAAGTAATTAATAATTAGATTGTTGAGCTCAGTACCATTGTTGACCCACTGACCCTCCTCATTCTTAAGCTTAGAGATGGAATTTTTTAGTTTCCTTCTCCTCATCGTATTATGGAAGAATGATGAGTTTGTGTCACCTCCTCTGAACCAGAATACCTTAGCCCATTGCTTCCAGTAGTTGTGTTGTTGGGATATGAGATTGGAATAAGCTCTCTGAGCTTCTACGAACATGAGTAGTCCCTGAGCATCCGAACGACCACGAAGAATCTCCATTCTCCTTGCTTGGGCATCAATTTTTCGCTGGAAATTTGTGACTTTGTTTTTGCCCCAACTCCAGATAGCCCTGCTACAGGTGTCCAGACGAACTAGCATACCGCAGCCCCTGGAAATCTGCCAGACATGAGAGACTATCTCTTTGCAACTCGGCTCTTTAATCCAGATATTTTCAAACTTGAAAGCTCTTCTACGCTTGGTGACGGTAGTCGGAGTCGGCCATACAGCTAAAGGTAGATGGTCACTAACCGGAGCCTCAAACGAAATAGCCCTAGCTTCTCCAAATTTTGCTTGCCAAGAGTCAGAAATTAAAATTCTGTCCAGCTTCTCCCTCACCCAATTCTCTTTTCCTCTTGATCGTTCCCAAGTGAACTGATATCCATCAAATTCCAACTCTCTTAAGCCACACTGATCGATAGCCTCATTGAAACCTCTGAAGAGCCACTAGGGGTGAGGTGATTTACCGATCTTCTCCTCCGGCCGACGAAGGTCATTGAAATCTCTCATTATAATCCACGGGATAGTATTAGAAGATGCAAGGTGTTTAAGAAGGCGCAACGACTCTCTGTGCTTGTTACTCTCAGGATGGCCATAGAAGCAGGTAAAACACCAACTGGATGTGTCGCCATCTACCAACACAACTGCATCGATATGGTTTCTATAAAAACTTTGAATTTGGACCTGGACATTATCATTCCACAACAGAGCTAGGCCCCCACTACGGCCCAAACTATCCACAGTAAAGACACTACTAAAGCCCACTTTATTTCTAACATAATTTATCTTGTTATTATTGGAGAGAGTCTCCATAAGAAAGACTAACAAAGGCCTCTTAGAGTGGATCATATCCACTAGAACTTGAACTGTCAATGGGTTGCCAAGCCCACGACAGTTCCATGCTATACGACTCATTTTTGTAGGCGGGTCTGCTCTGCAGAGCCCGCCTCCAACAAGTTTTTTTGGCATCACAGATTGGGCTTCAAAGAACAAAAGGTTACCCTCCATAGGCCCAACTGCAATGGGCTCAGAAGCTACCTCCTCTCTTCTCCTCCTTTTCTGATTAAGACACCCCTGACCCAAATCATTAATTCCCAATTGACTCTGTGGATTTGATCTAGCTGTGCTTGGGGTAGAATTAAATGCGCTCGCTTTACCATGCTTGACCACTGCCATCTGTTTCTGCACGTCTACTATCTGAGGATTACCCGCTGGATAAAAACCATGTAAAGATTCCTCTTGTCCACCGGGTACCTCTTACCTAGGGATTCCCAAGTCTTTGTCTTCTTGGTCGTCCATGGGCGGCTTGTTCTCCGGCGTGGAACTCCGATCAGGTCGCTGTGGAAGGAGCCACCTGTAGGCCTGATGATTCTGTCGTCTGCTAATCGCCCGGAGTTCTGGGCCATACAGTCTAGGCACCTCTGCTTCTTTGGAATCATAATCCTTAATGCAAAAGTTTTCACTATGACCGATTAAGCCACAGATGAAACAAAAAGTGGGAAGTCTTTCATACTTGCACTCCAAGCTTAGAACCTCCCCATTAGCATTCCTTATCTTGATTCTTTGGCGTAGAGGTCTAGCAATGTCAAGACGGACTCTTAACCTTATAAATTCAATCCAAGTGCCATCAAAGTTCGACAGGTCAGCCTTAACAAAGTCTCCCAACTGAGAAGCTACGAACTCTGCCATCCTGAGATTAATCAATCTTTTTGGTATTTTGTGGATTTGCACCCAGAACTCCGCCTTGGTTAGATCAACATCATACGGGGATTCATTCTCCTGCATCTGATGTAGAATGAGTAGGTGTTGCTCAAAGGACCAATGCCCATTTTGAATAACCCTTCGGATATCCTTTTCATGAAAGAACTGAAAGACAAAAAGGTTTGTTGCTATCTCCCTTGCCGTCATTCCCTTCACTGGTCGCCAGACGACTGCCATAGTCTCCTTCAAGAAGTTGAACTTCACAGCTTTGTCCGTCAGTAGAGTGCCAACAATGGTGAAAACTCCTTCCTCAGGGGCGTTCCAGGCTTCGTCGTCCCCGAACGGCATGTCAACTTCAACCTCATCCTGAATACTTATAGCTTCATACTGTTTCTCCAAATGTTCTTTGCCCTTGCTACTTGACGCCATTTGATGAAAGAAAAGGACCAGAACAGGGAGTGGAGCAAAGCAAAAACACAAGGAAGGCAGGATAGTGGAGTTGTTATGCGAATAGAAAAGCAGACGTAGACATAAGCCAAAGCCCTAACTATAAAGATATAAGAAGGACGTCCATCTCCTATCATTCAATGTCATAAAGAGGGTTGGTACAATCCTCATAAATGCAGCAAAGCAGAAACACTAACGACCGGAAAGAGACCGGAGGGTAACTTGTAATCATACAAGAGAGAAAAGGCTTGTTAACTAGAACAAGAGAAAGAAAACCCAATAAAAGGAAATATCAGAACGATAACAGGTCGGAGAGCACCGCCATGTCCTTAAGTGTTGGTCATACATACTTTTTGTCCATAAATTGTCATTGACGTTGCACTTTTCGTCCCTTCACTAATAAAACATTAAGAACGAAATTTGCAATTTTAGTATAACTTAGGGACGAAAAATGAGCACAAAATGACGAAAAGTGCATGCAACGCCAATGATAACTTAGGGACGAAAAGTGAGCATGACCAACACTTAGGGACAAATTTTACAATTATCATATAACTTAGAAACGAAAAAAGTAATTTATAATTGAGAAAATGGCACTTTTTCCCCCTAAATTATATACTTATAGCACTTCTTCCCCCTCAATTATTTATGTAAGCACATTAGCCCCCTCAATTATTTTAAAAGTGGTGGTTTTTCCCCCAAATATATTAAATTGACATTTCTACCCTTAAAGCAAACATTTTATTTATTTCACTTCTCCAACAAATTATTGCGTATATGTAGCAATTACCACGGTTCGGTTCGAACTGAACCAGACACTATAACAATCGAATTAAAATTTTTCAGTTATGATTCAGATCTAGAACCCAATATTTGGATTTTAATTTATTAAATTTAAGAAAAGAAAAAAAAAACTGGATCATGAACCGTGAACCGGCGGTTCCGGATCCAGTTCGCGATTTTGAACCGTCTTTATTTTAAAATAGTTAAATTCAACAATAAATGTATTTTATTTTTTCAGTTCGGAACATGAATCAGTCATTCCGGTTCGCGATTTTAATAAACTCTAAATATCGCGTTTTGATTATAAATTGTAATTGGAATATTTTGGTTTGGTTGCTATAGTATCTGTTTGGTTTGAACCAAATTATAGTAATAATTTGTTGGAGAATAAAAATAAATGAAATATTAATTTTAAATATTTATTTTAAGGGTAAATATGTCCATTTAACATTTTAGGGGGGAAAAAAGCCACTTAAATAAATTAGGGGAAAAAAGTGCTATAATTATATAGCTTAGGGGGAAAAAGTGTCATTTTCCCTTTATAATTAAAATGATACATATTTAATGGTTCACATTGCTACATAGACAATGGTTCATAGTAAAATTTGCCTTAGAGGGCGAAGCAGATCTACTACTAGTTTAAAAAGATTGGTCCAATGTATTTTAACTTATTTAGAGAATTAAATTTGGCTAAATCCATTTAGAATTGGACCTTATAGAAGGGAAAATGAGACAGAAGAACAAGCAATAGTTCTATCAATCGTTATGCTCTGGACTCGTGTCCAGCATGCATGTTGGACACGGGTAACAGTGTCTATCTCCATTTTTTTTTTTTTTTTAATTTCAGATTCGTTATAGGAGTATATGTTCATAATTGTAAGTTCATAATATCATAGCTCTATGTTCATAATTCAATAACTGTACATTCATACTTCTATAACTGTACATTCATAATTTCGTAACTGTAAATTCATAATTCAATAACTGTAACTTCATAATTTTCGAAGCTCTATGTTCACAATTTTAGAGCTCTATGTTCATAATTTTATCACTATATGTTCATATTGTAAGTTCATAATGTCAGAGCTCTCTGTGTTCATAATTCCATAACTGTATATTCATAATTGCATAACTGTACATTCATAATTCCGTAAGTGTACATTCATAATTCAATAACTGTAAAATCATAATTTTCGAAGCTCCATGTTCACAATTTTAGAGCTCTATGTTCATAATTTTATCACTATATGTTCATAATTGTAAGTTAATAATGTCAGAATTCTGTGTTTATAATTTTATAACTTACATTCATAATGTCATAACTGTACTTTCATAATGACATAACTGTACATTCATAATCCCATAATTGTACATTCATAATGGCACAAACGAATAACACCGTTAACGCCGTTAACGGCGAGACAAAATCAATTTTTTTTTTTAAAACTGGAATGACGCGTTTTTCTTAAAAACGACGTCGTTTTGGACTCGTGTCCACAATGCATTGTGGACACGGGTCCAGGGCATAATTTGCCTAGTTCTATCATGAACCAATGTATGTATTTGTATTTTCTTTTTTAATTGAGATTTTAAATAACACTTTTATACCAGGACTATGTGGTCTAATGGTATCCGAGTTGGACTTTCATTTAGAAGGTTGTGAGTTCGAGCCTCAGTGGAGGTGTTATTGGCTCTTTGTGTTTTAGTAGGTCAAAAAAAAAAATAACACTTTTATATTGTATATATATATATATATATATATATATATATATATATATATATATATTTACAGGTACATTAGTGTAATGTTTATGTACATTAAGCTTTAAAGCGAATGGAAATAAATATGATGTATTTGCAAATTAAGCTTTATGTAAATTAATGTTTAAATTTATGATCAAATAAATATTATGAATATAGTATATGATTAATGCTATTAAACATGACGCGCATATCGTGTAATATTTATGTACATTAAGCTTTGTTTTAATGAACATATGAAAATAACATTATAAATATACTATCGAGTGAATAGAAATATATGTGAAGTGCATGCAGTTTCGTGGTTATGTACATTAGGATTTAGGTTCATGAACATGTAAGAAAAATATTATAAAAATAATACAAGAAGATTTCATTAAATATAATATACTAGTTGATACTTAATATAAAACGACATCGTTTTAAATTAGGATTCATTATGCAAGGTAAACTCTAGTCCAAATAATTTGTGAAGAATATAAGATTAAAGACAGTAGAATTACTCTTCACTATATTCCAAAATGTCATTTTCATATACTCTTCCAAGAATGCAAGAACCTAGGCATTTCTCCCTTTCTCCCCTTTTTGCTTTGTTTCTTCATCAAGGTAAAGCCTCCATTAATGACTTCCAAAAATGCTCAATCATGAATCATGTACATATCTTACATATAATAAAGCTATATGGTTGGGAGGTAATTAATGTTACAATTAATTATCAACATTATTATTATTACTAGGCACAAGTGTCAAATATGCTCATCTACTATTTCGAAGTGCTCAACTTCTCCCATCAACTAAAACATAATCTAATTGGACACACTTACCTCTAAAAATTTGTCAATTAACTTTTTTTGCAGGTTACCTCCAGGTTGCATTGCTACTCCACACTGTTGACATGTATTTTTATTTAACCTTTGAAGTTGAAACAACTGCACACGCAGCGTACATCTTGTCTTACCCTATCGTACATAACTTCATAGTTTCTTGCATCCCTTGTATCTCTAGCAGTGTCTTGTTCTTTGATCATGTATGTGATCACTGGTGCATTGGTGTGTATTTGCGACACGCTAAAACAAGTAGACATCAATTCCACCTCAACTTGGAAGCTCAAGAATATTTCTTTTGTGTACATTTCAGACAGCCGTAACTCATAATTGCATCTAGTTCGCAACACAGGGTTGAACTCTTTTGACTCAAGATCATCCAGGGCTTTTTCTGATGCTTCCTTTGCAGTTTCAATTCATAAATATCAAAGAATTCTTTCAAATTGGTCTCTTTATGTACAAAACCTTCAAAGAAATGGCTCGTGGACACACCTGGCTGAGAGACAGACATTATAGCAAAGAATGTATCTTTTAGGTAAACAGGAGCCCATCTTTCAGGATCTTCATACAATTTTTATTTAAATAAAATTATATGTCAGCAGTGTGGAGTGGCAACCTGAAGGTAACCTGCAAAAAAAGGTTAATTGACAAATTTTTAGAGGTAAGTGTGTCTAATTAGATTATGTTTTAGTTGATGGGGGAAATTGAGCACTTCGAAGTAGTAAATAGGCCTATTTGACACTTGTGCCTTATTACTAGCTATAAATATAAAATAGCCACAACATTTTTTACTAAAAAAAAAAAAAAAAAAAAACACAACATTTGAAAAATAAAATCATTTAAGCCATAAATAAAAATTTAAATACATATAAATGTATATATCGTATGTGTCTTTAATGTTTTTATGGATGTCTAAACTTAGGACTTTTAAAAGAAAAAAAAATACATTTGAATTATCTCCACAAAAAGTGGTCTTGGACTTATAAAATGACATTTGAGTTTATGAAATGCCATGTGCATAAAGAATATATTATATAATCATATAAAAAAAAATGTGTTCAATTAGAGTTTAATTTTACTCATACAAAATTTAAAATTTGCTTTCTAAATGTAATTATCTTAGTTATTATTTGTATTGTGAAAATTATAATATAGATGAAATACAATTAAAAATAAATCAATGTAATTATGCAAATTCTCTCTATAAGTTTATTTGAATATATACATAATTAGAGATTATATTAACCATACAAAATTTTAATTATAATTTTATATTCTATAAAAATAATAAATACTTGACCAATGGAAGCTCAAAAATATTATTATATTAAACAATTTAAAATATTTTTATTTTTTCTATTTTTTATTTATATTTATAATAACATAATTTTTTCCCCGTGCATCGCGCGGGTGAATTACTAGTATAACATAATAACAATAAAATAGTGAAACCCTTTGATTTGGTTTAACCACAAATAAGTTTAATGGTTATTCACATTCAAGATTCTACGTATAAATCTTGGACCTATGGGTACTTAGACATTAGTATCAATGGCTAGGCTAAGTAATCAAATAAGATTGAGCAAGTAATGAGATAATAACAATTGCTAGCTAAAGGAAGATTCCTTGCTTCTAAAATGTAAAATGCCAATATTAGAACATCTCCAAAAGGAAGATTTTGGACAAGATTTTAAGAAAGTTGGAATGAGGTGGAGGAAAGAGAGGAAAGAGAGAGAGGAAGTTGGTCCTACAAAAATGGAGATTTTACAGGTGAGTGGGTCCTACCAATGGAGAAGGAGAGTTGCGCCTCACACATGTGAGGCGCAACTCTCGCGCCCAGGCGGGCGCATGCAGTGCACTCGTCCGCCTGGGCACGTAATTATTATTATTTTTTTAATTTTTTAATTTTTTATTTTTATTTTCAGATTTTAGTTTTGTTTTGTTTTTTTTGTTTTCTTTTTTTTTTCTTCTCTTTCCATTTTCTCTTTCCTAATCACACATGTAAAATCTCCTCAAAATCTTCACACTATTGAGGATGCCCTTAATATATAAGGAATAATTTGTACTTTAGTTTTAGAATTTTAGTCAATAAAAGTATCCCCAATAATTGTAGTTTTTAAGTGTTGTAATGTTGTTTGTGCCCGTTAGCTCCTAACCGGTGATTTGAGTATAGTATTCAAAGTACTCCGTATAAGTTAAAACAAGAACATAGTATAGATAGATAGGGGGAAGAATAAGTTTCATTTCACTAGCCTCCAAACAATACAACATATGTAAGTATATATACAATGCAAGTATAACAGATACAATAATGGTATGCTTAATTACCGGACCGTTACGTCCGTTACATAATAATGTCCACTAAGTATATATATTTATAACACTCCCCCTTGGACATTATTTGTCCATAGTCTTGCCTCGTTAAAAACTTGCTAGGAAAACCCGGTGGGAAAAACCTAGACAAGAAAAGAGTACAATAGAAAATATATTCATGCCTCATTAAAAACCTTAACTTAAGAAAACCCTGTGGGAAAAACTTAGTTAAGGGAAAAAGAGTACAACCATAAGCCTTCAGGGCGCAAACCGCATAATCTTCAGGATTTTGGGGTTTGTCCATTTAACCAATTATTTTGCAACTTTTCCTCATTGTCATTACTATATCATACTCATGCCTCGTTAAAAACCACACTAGAAAACCCAATGGGAGAAAACTAGTGAGGAAAAGAGTACATGATATTTATGTATTTATTCGTTGCAAATAGTGCGCAATTGTTAGTCTTTTATGACTTAATCTTCAGGATTTTACGTTCAATCTTCTGGATTGATTCAAGTAAATGTATTTCCCGTTGTGTTGCAAATAGTGCGCAACTATTAGTCCTTTTAAGACGCAATCTACAGGATTGATCAATCTACAAGATTGACTCAAGTGAATGTACTTCTCGTCTCCCCCTGAAGATAACAATCTTCAAATTCTACATTGTTTAAAGTAAAATCATCGTTTCAAAAGGGTGTAAAGAAGGGATATGGTACAATCTTCAGGATTGCCATTAGAATTTATCAAAGGATATGGTACAATCTTCAGGATTGTCGTTAGAATTTATCATATTTTCTCATGATCATCTGGACCAATAAAATTATTTATATTTTGTCGCTCCCCCTAAATAATTTTCTTTACCCTTGCATATCAATCTCATAGATATTTTGTAGGTATACATTTGCTAACTTGTCATTGGAGCAAATCTTCTGGACAAATATTTTATCACTCTTCTGGAGTTCATGTGGATCAAGGTATTTTATACCATGAAAAACTATATACGTTTTTATTTGTCCGAAGTATGATGACTTCATGTCAAAAGCATCAATATGAATATTTGTACCTTGATTTGCTATTCCTTATTTCATCTCATAACTTAACAGTCGCTATGACAAAGCGGGAAAGTAATAACGAGATGATAATATACAAAATACATCTATAAGAACAAGTATTATCACTTAGGCTTTAAGATTCTTAAAGCTTAGATTGATTTATAATATATCAATCCAAGTCATGGCGTTTAACATAATGCCAATATTCAAATGACTTCTCGAAAGATGTATTTTATACCTTAAGGATATTATTTAACATCATTTCCTTTTCTTTCTAGGAGAATCACCAAATCACTCTTTACAAATTACAAAAATAAGATGTGAATTTGGGAATTTTATGTCTCAAAGAAAAGGTATTCAAAAACTGACGTTTTGAAGCAGTGGACTTCTGGTCCTGAAGTATCCTTTTAGGTAAAAATGGTCCTTATCTACTTCGGGAGATTATTTGGACATAGACTAAATAGTATGTAAAATTCCTTTTAAGGAAATGCTCGATCTACAGGTCGATGTAATACTTGATTCTCCATCTCCAATAAGCCCCTTAATAAGTACCTACTGGTACATATTCATTTCTATAATTTCCTATTTTAAGAGGAAATTACTCAATCAATTGCTTCACTATTTTAAGTTTGAGTAAAGCAATTGTACTTCAACAACAAACGTGTTGTGATATTTATTCTCTTTCATTTTTGAGAATTATAAATCCATCAAGGATTTTCATATAAACATTAGTGTCTAATGACCCATAATTTCTAGGTCATGACTTTAATAAGCTGCATATCTAGAATTATTCTGCCAATCATGTAGCGGAACTTTTAATAATATTTATCATGGGAGAGTATACTTGATTCTGGGTTTCTGCGTGAACCCTTAGGCTACAGACTCGCTTTATATCTCACCACCTTATCATTCTTGTTTTCCTTCATACAAACACCATTTGTAACCTACAGGGTTAATACTTCAATGGTGTACAAAAGGAATATATTAGCGAGTTGAGATGTATATGCCTTTAATTGCTCTCTCTATATATTAATCAACCTAGGCGCTTCTGGCACCTAGTTCTGGATCCAGATTGTCATATAATATGAGCAATTTGAAGGCAACTGTGTTGTCGACAACTTACAATATTTTTAAGAATCTCTCCCATATATATAAAAGTAGTTTTCGAAGTTAACCAGATTATAGCCATTTCCCAAGGATATTTATATCTGGTTGTTCCGCAACCCAGTATTATGAATATTTAGTGCACCAATAATTTTACTGGGCTTTTTCTCGTCGTCTGGACGATCGTCTTAAAGGTATAACTTTTTAATATTTCAAGAGCTCTTAGATTTTCAAGAGTGACATAAATTCTTTACTAGATCTAGTTGATTCTTTATTTTTCTATCCCAATGAATCTCCCGCGCTTCTGGCGTCAAGGAGTATTGATAGATATATATGGTCCAATTTTGGGGAATATGTATGGGACCTAGTCACTCTGAAAAAAGATTATTTGGCAGATATGTTTGATTTCTTTCTGAACTTCCAGTTCAGTCTAATTGGTACGTGGATTTGATTTTTGAAGATCATTTCATGAAATTTCTCGGCATTCCATTTCAATTTTGATCATATCTCCCCCTAATGCCGTGAACCGATCTTCATGCAGTCAGCGTATCAATCGCGTCTCTCTCAGGGGCTTTAAATATTGGAGACAATAGATGGAGGTTTAGATGGATACGCTATGGTGGTTATGTAATAGATTGGACTGCATTCATAAGAATAGAAACGCAGATTTGGGAAATGTTTTTTTGAAAACCACGTATTAGATGTAAGGGGGAATAAGGATATGCAGTGTGCCGAAAATTTTAGCATAAATATAGAATTTCCCCACCAAGTATCCGGCACATTGAAAAGTTGAAAAATAATGGTTTAGTAATAACCCATAACTTTATTAATTAGCTAAACCATTTGGGTATGAGCATAAGGTACTTGATACTCCGCCTTAATGCTTAATGTCATATAATAATCGTCGAAAAGTGGACGAAGTTCATAGGACAATATGAAAATTAGGCATTATCCATAAGATACTAGATCATATCCTTCTTTTTAGAGTATGAAGAACGAGTAACATATGTCTACTCACCAGATGAAGGATAATTGATCAAAGTAGGATATTTGATCAAATGAAGGCATTTCAATTTTAAAAAAAATTGATGGAGTAAAAGTGAAGCTCTACCGAAACCCACAAAGGAAACCTTATCAATAATTGCAGGAAGAAGTTAGATGTTTGTATAAAGATCTTCCAAAATAAAACATCACTGAAATGATGTTGAATGAAAAAGTAGGTCATCAATATAACCAACAAGAGCGTTTGCTTCAGGCAAGGCAACTTGATTGGATTCAACATTGTGATGTTCATTTATGTTTCAACAAAATGCTTCGGGATGTGGCACGCACGTGATCGGTGCCTTTTTAACCAACAATTGAAGCATATTTGCTGCTGGGCCAGAATTATGATCATATAAATGTGGTTGTCGAAATGGATCATTTCACTGTTTATTCTGGTTTCGAGAGTTATTGTTCTTGCCACCTTGGCCTTACCTCTTCCATGTCTTCTTCCTCAGCCCCTCTTGGTGTTGCACAATTAGGTGACATCGTGTGCTTCGGGCACCGGTGCAGAACCAGCTCGACATGCACTATAGATTTGCGTCAACATGTGGTTGTGCTTCTACACTCATGGGAGGAGGGTGGTGTGGAAAAGAAGGCAAGGGCTCGCCAATCAAATTCGTGCCAGAAACATTCTGCTTACGCAACTTTAGTTGGGACACAATTTTGCGTATAGTTGATTTAGAATCAGGAATTTGATTTAAAATTTTGAAAGGTCAAGGTAAGGCAGTCTAATTGCGATTTTAGAAAGGACCAATGAATATGTGCTAGCCAAATTTATCCTTCGGGGATTTCTATAAGGCATAATGGTCCTTTGCAGGAAGGTATTCAGGTGGCGTAAGAAAAATAAAGCGTTGGCTTTCTGGGCTGCGTCGTTCATGGATTTCTCAACGATCATGTCTTCAAAGTGACATAGGATCGAGATAAATTTGAATATCAAGAGCTCGGATGAAATAATCACTCCCGTCCAGAACAAGTGTGGTAATAGTAGCCAGGATGTATAACTTTTAAATCTATGCATACTAAGTCTGGCTAAATCCGAAGGTCCACTTGTAAAGCATAATGCATACTAAAAAATATTATGCTAATATAACAAAATATGCATAGAAATTCATAAAATCATATGATCCAAATAAATTGCACAAAATAGCAATTTTAATTTATGAGCATATTCAATAGTAAATTGAATGACAATTTGAAAGCAATATAATACTCAATGCTTTTAAAAAACAAATTGCTGGCCCAAAACAATTTATATATACATATAAATCAGAATAAATCAGGCCTAAGTAAAATATGTGGGTAAATATATCACAAAGATTGGCCCACAATGATATTCAGAACTGATGTCAAAACTTGGCCCAAAATCATCAAAAAAATAATTAGGCCTGGAAAATAAAGTCAGTCCAGTTACTTTAAAAATAGAGAGGCCCAATTTTTATTAAAGTGAATTATGTCTGGCCAAATTGGGCCAAACCCGGCCCAAACGATAAACCATTGCTTTGTTTGAAACCTAGCAGCCAGACAGAAAAAAGAGGTAGACGCTCGAGAGTGAAAGTGTCGCGCAGTAGCAGAGAGATCGTCGGCCACCACCACGGCC
Organism: Ipomoea nil; assembly: GCF_001879475.1. Taxonomy (NCBI): domain Eukaryota; kingdom Viridiplantae; phylum Streptophyta; class Magnoliopsida; order Solanales; family Convolvulaceae; genus Ipomoea; species Ipomoea nil. The sequence goes on along the minus strand of NW_017619843.1, from coordinate 428,267 downwards.
GGAGCCTTCATCACCGCTTATCGTCGCCGATAAGACCGGAGGTCTACCGCCGATCGTCATTACCATTGCCAGAGCAGCGCCATCTTCGGAACGGCGCCACCTTCATCTCAGAGTAGCGCCGCCTCCAATCGCCGAACGTCGACGTACAAAGCCGCCTCCGCCATCGTCAAGCATAGCGCGATCGCCGGAGCAGTGCTGTCGTCTCCATTGCCGCCCGACGCCAAAGCGTAGATCGGAAAAAAATGGCAGAACGGCCAAAAAAAATGTTTTGAAGGAAAAAAAAAAAAAAAAAAAGGAAGCAAGATGCTCGGCCGAGAAAATAGCTCCGTCGCCATGCAACACCAGCCACGCCGCCGGAAGCAGGCCGGCGAACAAGTTGAGCCCAGAGGTATATTACGAAATATATATAAAATTCCAGAAAAAAACTTTGTGGAGAATCTTCATGTATATATACACATATGAAATTCAATATATATAAAAAAAAACAAGGCATATAGGCATAAAATATGTATGCTTATTTAACTAGGCACAAAGATTATATGGATTCGCATACTAATTGCAAGTTATTCGTAGCACTGTAAATCTTAATTTTTAACTTGCATGCTATTCAAAATGCGGAAAAAAACAGTAGGTAAAGCTTACTTGTTTATTCGATTTATGATAAATCTGGAAATTGAGTTTCTGATTGAGTACTTCACCTCTTGAAGAGCGTACTGATAACGTGTTGTAATGTTGTTTGTGCCCGTTAGCTCCTAACCGGTGATTTGAGTATAGTATTCAAAGTACTCCGTATAAGTTAAAACAAGAACATAGTATAGATAGATAGGGGGGAGAATAAGTTTCATTTCACTAGCCTCCAAACAATACAACATATGTAAGTATATATACAATGCAAGTATAACAGATACAATAATGGTATGCTTAATTACCGGACCGTTACGTCCGTTACATAATAATGTCCACTAAGTATATATATTTATAACATTAAGGAGTTTTTGTAGGTGTGACTAGAAAAGAAAAGATGAGAGGGAAGACAAAAAAAAAAAAAAAAAAAAAAAAAAAAAAAAAAAAAAAAAAAAGGGTCAAATAGGCCATCGAACTGCACAGAATAATGCAATTAGGCCATGAACCTAAAAAAGTTACAATTAGATCCCTAAACTAACCATGTTCTTGCAATTTGTCTAATTTGTAAGTTTCCTAGGTTGTTAGCAGGTCACCTTTTATTTAAAATATTTATTATTTAAAATAATTATTTAAAATTAAAAAAAAAAAAACTAAAAAAAAACAAAAAAGAAAAAAAAAAGAGACCGTCTCCGGCCATGGATTCGTCTCCATGGCCGGAGATGAAGAGCTCTTCGTCTCCGTGGCCGGAGACGAAGAAGTTATCTTCGCCTTCGGCCAGAGATGAAGAGACTCTTCATCTCCATGGCCGGAGACGAAGACGAAGAGACAAGAGACGAAGACGTCTCCGGCCATGGAGACGAATCCATGGCCGGAGACGATCTGTATCTTTTTTTTTGTGTTTTATTAAATTTAAAATAATTATTTAAATAATAAATATTTTAAAAAATATTTTAAATTAAAGGTGACTTGCTAGCAACCTAGAAAACTTACAAAATAGACAAATTGCAAGAAAATGGTTAGTTTAGGGATCTAATTGTAACTTTTTTAGGTTCGGTGGCCTAATTGTATTATTGTGTGCAGTTTGATGGCCTATTTGATCCTTATTCCAAAAAAAAAACAAAAAACAAAAAACAAAAACAAAACAAAAAACAAAAAACAAAAACAAAATCTGGAAAAACAAAAAGAAATCAGATTAACACGCCTGGCTGGGCACTATGGTTGCTCCGCACGCGACCAAATGCAAGCCATATTTACACATGGTAGGACCTACTTTTCTGATAAAAACCAGCTCCTTGCAAGAGGGTTTTTATTTTTCTCTCTCCACTCCTTCTTTCCTTCACTTAAGCTTGCTAGCTTCAAAAATCGTGCAAAAACCATGCTAAAAACACTGATGGAGATGCTCTAAGAGGAGATCGATGAGGTGTCCTAACAGGGTTAGTATAGTTTTATGGTGCTCTATCTATACTTCCTAGGATTTCTCCTAGAGTTGGCCTTCTCCTGGTGTGGCGCGTCCATGACCATAATGTTTTGTCTTGATCATTTGTGGGTTGAGCGGTTAAGATATTTGATCTTCTTTGTAAGATCAAAATAGATAATAATTTATAAGTCAATAGATCTACTTAGATATTATAACCACAATAATATAATGTTAAAATAACTTAAAGTCATCATTTTAAACAGCTAATATAACTTAAACCTCAACTTTGTTGACAAAAGGATAAAAATGGTTGTGACTATTTGAAATAGGAAATATTAATGATTCAATTCTTATGTCCTTTATGAATGCAAAATACTACAAGGTATTTGGCAATATGAAGGTTACTTGAGGACAAAGGAGAGGAGCATGCTAAAATGAAGTCTCTAAACTAGATTCATCAAACTAGTTAAAAATCTGTTGGTCGTCCCAAAAGAAGTAAGGTAAAAGTTTAGAGAGGGGGAGGGTAAATAGACTTTTAAACTTTTTCGCACAGCACAACAATTGCTAAGGCACAGAGAAATCAAAACTCTTAACTAGATTGTTAGAGTCTGGTACGCAGCGAAAATAAATAAAATAAGTGTGTGTGGAGATTGTGTCAAGTATATCTCGTGAGAAGCAAGCAAAAAGCAATAAGTAAAGAAAGCTGTAAAGAACACAAGGCAATTATAGTGGTTCGGAGGTGGTGTAATCCTCCCACTCCACTTGTTCTTATCTCCAAGAGCAATTAACTATATCCACCACTACTTGGTTCCTAGATACAATAAATTCCGTGATCTAGTGCTTTGATCACCAAGCCCGCACTAATCACGCCTAGTGCCACCAACACTGCTGCTTCGGGTTTCACGACTCTGCGTTACTTTCCCCCCGACTTCTACGCTCCGGTAGAATCGCTCTTTGGGTTTCGCAACTCCGTGCTACTTTCCCTTCTCCAAGACTTCACAGCTCCGTGTGACAATCTTCTTCCTACACTCCCGTAGGGATGTCACTTGTTTTCACAAAAATAAGTTTCTTCTTGCTTCCAACTTTCGAGACTCTGTAGATGATCTTCAATGTATTGCAAGTCTCTAGCTTTGTATCTCTGAGTGTTTTTCTCTCTTTGAATGTATCAAGTATAGCACTTGACTTAACACTCTTGGATGGATGTATCAAGTATAGCACTTGACTTAACACTCTTGGGTGATTTCTCTTGCTAGCTCTGTATCTCTGAGTGTTTTTCTCTCTTTGAATGTATCAAGTATAATACTTGACTTTTTGCCAGTATAACACTTGACTTTTTGCTCTGTTTAGCTCTGTATCTCTGAGTGTTTTTCTCTCTTTGAATGTATCAAGTATAATACTTGACTTTTTGCCAGTATAACACTTGACTTTTTGCTCTGTTTAGCTCTTGTATCTCTGAGTGTTACTTGACTTTTTGCCAGTATAACACTTGACTTTTTGCTCTGTTTAGCTCTTAGCTCTCTTGTTCCTTATCTAAGCTGTAAGTTTGGTGAGATTCAAACTTGAGCCATTAGTTATATTCTTTTTTTCACTTGAAGATTTTCAAATATAGCTCTCTTTGATCTATTCAGAACAATAGAACTAAAGACGATATAAGCTGTAAGTTTGGTGAGATTCAAACTTAAGCCATTAGTTATAATATATCAAGCATCTTCCAACTCGTCCATACACTCATTTGGTTATATTTTCAATCTTCTTTGATGTATACTCCTTTCTTTCCGTAGATGCTTGATCTTCAAGTCAAATTCATGCAAACTTCAAATCTTGATTTTCTTTAACGAAAATTCTTCTGAAAATTCTTTCTAAGTAAGGTATAGACGTGAAGTTCATAGATTACATCTTCTTCTTTGATTTGTCATTTTCACCAGACAAATTCTTGATTTTAGGCGACAAATTCTTAATTTTAGGCTTGATATCTTCTTCTTCTATTTTCATGCATCTTCCTCTGTTTTTCTCTTTTAATAATTTCTCGTTCATGGTCTAAGACTCAACTAGCCCTAAACAAATAAAATTGGGGGTTCTACAAATACAAATTTGACATATCAAAACCATTACACTTTATTACTAACAAAATCATATACATCAAAGTCCTACATCAAATGTAGCACACTCATAAGGTGAAATCCTGACAGTGCTGAGATAGCGTTATTGAGAGGAAGAAGATTCCTTTTTGCAACTACTCCTTAAAAGTTTAAAAGTTTATCCTGTCATGTAAAATATTATCTCTGTTCTTTGTGTTAATATTTATAGACAAATAAAGAAATAAATGAACATGAATTCTCATCTCAAATGAAGAAAGAAAGCAGAAATTAAACAAAGTATACAACTTTTTAGCTATTTATTTCATTTATATAATAAGAGAATAATATCAGTCTTCATATTACATTGAAGCCTCAACTTGGTAAATTGAATTGTCCTAAAAGTTAAAACAAAAAATAATCATTTTCAAGTGTAGCTAAGTATGAAAAACAAGAGAGAGAGAGAGAGAGAGAGAGAGCAAAAAGCAAACTCCTCATCAACTATACAAACAAACAAACATTAATCAATTAAATTAAAGCAACCCTTCTATTGATCTTTCTCATTGTCCTCACTGCTGCATGCTAAGGAATCAACCACATTGAAAGTCAAATTGCCTCTTATTCCACCAATTCCCATGTTTCCCTTCCTCATCATTGTTGCAAATTCCCCATAGTCAATTCGCCCATCCTATACAATCAAAATCCAACTTCACATTCATCTCAAACCAATCATAATCAATCTCATGCCACACAGTGTTAGTTGTAGTGATAAATAAAGGGTCAAATCCAGCACCCTGACTCGGGAAAATGTGTGGCGGTATAAGGAAATAAAATTGCGCCTTCGCTACTAGGTATAGCTTTTGGCATAGTGGTAATCGCTTGATCCTAACAACTGGGTTCGAGTCTCAGCAAGAGCCATTTAAGGCTGGCTGGTGCTGGGAGGGGATTGTGGGCACCATGTTGCTAGGGAGATTGTTGGGCAGAGGCCGGTAAAGGGCCAAGCCCAACGCCTGCATATGGTGGTGATTTAATAGTGGGTAGAATTCCTTGCATTCATAAAACACTTTCAGAAGTCTATGGTGTGAGGGTGTATACAAGTCTTCTATGGTTTCATCATTTCATGCATTTTCAAGAGCATTCATAAAATATTTTGGCAAAAGCCAGAGTGGGCACCAAAATCAGAAATGAAGGAAAATATTAAAAGTTAGTAGTGTAAGTGCAAGAAGTATATATGGGCACTTAAAGATGAGATGATGCATGCTTACATGGTCTGTATCAATTTCTCTGATTGTTTCCTCCAAAGAACTGTCAACCAAACCAAAGTCTGCGCATGCCTGTTGAAGCTCATCAATGGTTATATACCCACTTCCATCCTTGTCAAAGTATGCGAAAGCCGCAACCAAATTCTCTTCTCTTTCCATCTTGTTCAAGTGCAAAGTGGCAGCAAGAAACTCACCATAGTCAATAGTGCCATTGTTGTCAATGTCAGCCTGACACACACATTTCAAGACCACATTAGATCAAGTGCTTACCACTACGCCAAAAGCTATAACTAGCAACGAAGACGCAATTTTATTTTCTTATACAGCCACACATTTTCTAGAGTAGGATACTGAACTTGGCCCTTTACTGGCCTCCGCCCAACATAAATGAAGTAGATAGATATGGAGTAACTTGTAATCCAATCCAAATTTAGGGAAAAAAAATTAAATTCCAAGTTAGTACCGCATTCATCAGATCCTGAATTTCAGATTCCATTAGCTCAGACCCTACTCTTTTCAAGCTCTGCTTGAGTTCCTCAAATGTAATGGTTCCACTCCCATCTGCGTCAATCATTTTGAACAGTTGTCTTAGCCCTCCTATCTCTTCTTCTGATAGTCTTTCTGCTATCACCTATGGCCACCATTTCAAGCATAACAAATCAATTGGAGGATAAATTGTAATAATTTAACAACACTTCATGATTGAAGATTGTCATGGAATTCTCAGGACTAACTGAGATTTCCATTCAAATCCAGTTAAAGATTGAATCCAATCAATTAGCTAGTCTAACTCATGGCCTTATAAACCAATGGGACTATGGTGGTGGCTCCAATGCTACAGACAATCTTTACAGGATATCACGATTTCTTCTTTTCAGACCTCCCATAATTGAGAATACATATCTAGGCATGACCAAAACTAGCATGATTAGTATCTACTGATACAAGAAGCAAAATAACTTTTAGGTAAGTTCTTGAGCAGGAAGAAAAATGGAAAACGTACACGCAATGCCATCTTTTTGAGTTTGTTCATAGCAGAGAAATTCTTTAGGCGTGCCAAAACTGCTGAACCCAAAGGTCTATCTGGTGCAACTGTGTCGTCGACAATCCATGGATGACCTGATCGATACAAACGCCACATTATTCAATCCCTCAATTCACAAGTACGGACAATCAAACGTAAAAGGGAAAAAAAAAAAAAAAAAAAAAAAAAAAAAAAACCATCCATAAAGAAGTCTTGGCCTCCTAGTTTTAGTACAATGCAAAATGTGGCTTACATAAGACTTGATGTGCACTTATTCGCTGCCTGGGATCCCTTTGAAGCATCTTTTTTATCAAATCCTTTGCACTATCCGAAATGGAAGGCCAAGGTTCAGATTCAAAATCGATTTTTCCTTTCATAATCTGCTTAAAGATCCCATTGTCTGATTCTGCACATTGAAAATTTGGAAAAATTAAAAGGAGCAAAACAAAAAGGCAACCAAGCCTTGATCTTAGCTAGAGAAGTGGAGGATAAAGAGGCAGAGAATTTGTAGGTAATTATGAAAAGAGAGAGTTAGTTACCAGCCCAAAAAGGAGGAACCCCACATAATAAGATGTAAAGGATAACACCAGCACTCCATACATCAATTTCAGGTCCATAAAATTTGTGTAACACTTCAGGGGCAACATAGTATGGGCTGCCTACAACATCAGAAAGATATTGACCTGAAAACCAAAAATTCAAGTCAAGAAGAGCTGTTTCAGTAGTGTAAAAGTTAAAAAAGTAATAATAATAACTCAAGAGTATTATGTGTTGGATTCACAATTATTGCATTTCATATTGTTATAGGAATAAATTAGAATAAATTACTAAAATTGTTCCTTGACTATATCGATTTGACAGATTTGGTCCTTTCTTTTCAAAACTGTCTAATTAAGTCCTTCGACTTTATTTTCTTTAACCAATTTGGTCCTCTGGCACCCAACCCGTCAAATCTCCGATGAACATAAGGTTAATATGGTCATTTACTCATACTTTTCCTACGAGTAAATTATAAAAATGGTCTCTTACCTATATCGATTTGACTAATTTAGTCCTTTGACTATCATTTGTTTAACCAATTTGGTCCTCATATTGTCAATATATGAGGATCAAATTAGTTAAATAAATGATAGTCGAATGGTTCAATAGTGATGTGGACATTATATCCCTCAAAATAAGTTATTCTCCCAAAAGGTTGAATCTCCAATCCTTAAGGGCCCCACACTTCGGCCTGACAAAGCATTTAAGAGGATGTAAATGTGACTCAATGACTCAGCACATCAGGCTAAATGTCGGTGTGCATAAGAGATCTGCCCTGCGGCCGCTGAGGTTCCATCCTTGTCTCTTCCCCAAATAGTGTCCGCTGAACCATTGAGTTAAGTTCGTGTTGATTATCCCTCAAAATATGTTGTCTCATGCATTGGAGGACCAAATTGATTAAAGAAATGATAGTGAAAGGATTAAATTAGACATTTTTTAAAGGCAAAATGAATGAATGAAAGAAAGCAATAACAAACCGGGCTTGTAGAAGACAGACAAGCCGAAATCGGTGGCTTTGAGCTTGGCATCCTCATCAGCGGTATCGAACAAGAAATTCTCAGGCTTAAGATCCCTGTGCATCACCCCAAGAGAATGACAACCTTCCACAACCCCAGCAATGGTCTTCATCAATTCCGCAGCTTTCCGTTCGCTAAAATGCCCCTTAGAAACAATCCTATCGAACAGCTCTCCGCCTCTACAAACCTCCATCACCAGATGCACGAACGCATCGTCCTCATATGTCCCTTTGATCCTAACAACGTGCGGATTCTCCGACAGATGATGCATTATCTGGATTTCCCTCCACACATCCTCGTAATCCTCCTTGCACAAAAGCTTCCTCTTCGGGATCGATTTGCACGCGTATTCAACCAATGTGGATTTCTCCGTGCACAGATATGTCGTCCCAAATTGCCCCTGACCCAGCTTCTTCCCCAGGGTGTAAAGGTCCCTTAGCTTCTGGGTGCCATAAGGTAGCACGTTTAAGGTAGGCTTTGACGATGCAGCTCTCAACACCTTTGCTCTATCATCTGCCATTTTCGATTTTTTAATTTCTGTCTTTTCTCAAATCCCCTGATTCTTTTTGTTTTTGTTTTTGTGTATTGATGATGAAGCGATTTTGGGATTGCGAGAAAAACTGGATCTGTGTTTCCCAATTGTACTTTGTGAAACGGAAAATGGGTATGGGATAGTGGATCGATCGAGATTGATGGTGGAAAGGCAATACCTTTGATACGTTGTTTGGCGGGGAATGTAATGTGGACACCAGTTGGGTTGGAGTTGGTCACTATTTTTCTTGTGCAGCTCAATTTTACAAACATCAAAATACTAACTAACTAACTAACGTTTGGATAACTTTCTTTCTTTTTTTTTTTTTTTTTTTTTTTGGCACAAGTGTCATATAGGCCCATCTATTACTGCGAAATGCTCAATTTCCACCACGAACTAAACTAAGTGTCAAATAGGTCCATCTACGAGTTAAATTTGTTCAATTGACTTTTTTTACAGGTTAATAACATGTTACCTATTTAATTATTAAAATAAAATAAAAAAGAATACAGCCACCGGCTGTCCTCGCCGGACAGCCACGGCTATCTTTGAAATGGCAGCCGCGAGGACAGCCGGTGGCTGTAATTTTTTTTTATATATATAATAATTTTTAAATTATTTTGAAATTATTTTTTTAATAATTGAATTGGTAACCTGCAAAAAAAAAAGTCAATTACCTACAAAAAAGGTTAATTGAACAAATTTAGTAGATAAGTGTGGTTAATTAGCTGGGAATTGAGCACTTGACAATAGCACATGGGCCTATTTGACATTTCTCCCTTTTTTTTTAATAACGTAAGTGATCCTAATTTCGCTGGAGTGTTATGCTGTGCATGGTGCACACTGTTGCAAAAACGACGTCGTTTTGACGTCCGACTTAAAAAAAAAAAATTCAAAATTGCATAACTACAAATCCATAACTTCATAACTATACATCCAGAATTGCATAACTACACATTCATAACTTCATAATTATAAATCCAGAATTGCATAATTACACATCTATAATTTCATAACTATACATCCAGAATTGCATAACTACAGATCCATAACTTCATAACAATAAATCCAAAATTGCATAACAACACATCCATAACTTCATAATTATACATTCAGAATTGCATAACTTCACATCCATAACTCCATAACTATAAATCCAAAATTGCATAACTACACATCCATAACTTCATAACTATACATTCAGAATTGCATGCATAGCTACACATCCATAACTTCATAACTCACATTTAGAATTGCATAACTACACATCCATAACTTTATAACTATTCATTCAGAATGTGAAATTATAACTTCATAACTATACATTCATAATTGCATACATAATTACACATCCATAACTTCATAACTATAAATCCAGAATTGCATAACTATACATCCATAATTTCATAACTATAAATCCAGAATGTGAGATTATAAAATTATGAACATATGTTTACGTAACTAATGGCAATCAAAAATGATTTTTTTTATTTAAGTAAAACAACGCCGTTTTTGCATCCGTGTGCACCATGCATGGTGCACACGGATGCACAACATAATTTGTCAATTTCGCTAGAGTAATCCTAAATCCATAAGACTTAATCTCTAGAACCATTATAGAGGTAAATCGCGAGCAGCGCAATCAGCTCATCATTGATTATATTTTAGTCTTCACACAAGGGATCCAATACAGATCTTTCAACATCTTTAGACTTTTTTTCTCATGCATCATTAGACCTTTTCCATGCATGCTTCCAGTGTTATTTGAACGCACATATTATCGCTATCAATCATGACCTAAGTCAGGCGACCAACCAAGTACGTCGAGTCTAAGGGGCAAACTTAACGTTAGTTAAGGAGATTTACTAGAATTAACAAATCCACCAATAACATGTGTACGAGTGGATGATATTAAATTTGTTATTTGAGTAATATATTGAATTTGAGTTTTGCAATTGCATTAATATAGTTTCTTATGTACAAAGGAAAAAAAAAAAAAATAGTTACACGTATCCAAGCCATGCAATTCACCGTATCCTTTCACAAAGACCATACTTGAAGAAATCTATACGCACTCTTCGTGCGCTCGGGGCACTTAAGTGACGATTAATTGACGTTTAGGTGTTCGTGCATTTTTTATTTTTAAAAATTTGTTTAAATTTTTTAAAACTTGATAATTATAAACTATTTAATACTTTAATAGTTAATACTAAAATATGAAATATTAACCTAAAAAACATTTAGAGTTTAAACAATTTAAGATTATTTCGCTCAAAACGATGTCGTTTTGAGTGAAATAACTCATTTTAAAAAGGGGAACAATAGCTAATCGGCCGATTAGGCGGCCTAATCAGCGCCTAAGAGGCCTAGTCGGCTGCCTAGCCGGTCAGCCGCCTAGACCACCGATTATGGTGATACACTTGGTGGTCGGCCAGCGCCTAGCACCTAGTCGCCGATTAATCGATGTTTAAGCGGAATTTTTGCAACACTGATAGAGATTAATTAGAATACAATGTAATTGTTAAATAATAGATTTTGTTTGCTAGAACACCATTGGACCAATCATTTAAAAAGAGAAAGAAATCAAGTGTCTTTTGTATGTGTATACGTTTATGTATGTATTTCATAAGTTAATGTTTTGCATCCTTTTTACTTCAAAATCATTATAAAAAAATAGGGAAAAGGGTTAAATAGGCCATAAACTTTACAAGAAAAGTCAATTAGGCTCCTAAACTTTTGAAAGTGTAATTAAACTCATAAACATGTTATTTTAGTGCATGAAGTCCAAAAACCGATTCATGACCTATAATAGCATGTCATTAGAGTTTTGGTGACTTTCAGACCAACTCCGGTGGATTTCCGACCAAACTCCGGCGACAACCGACAAAAAATCCGGTGAACCAGCGCGAAGGCGACCATTTTCTCTGACAGACCAGAAAGCGACCATATGGTTGCCATCTCTGGAAGACCAGAAGGCTCGCCTTCTCCCAGAGCAAAAGACGTGATCTCTTTTTGGTCGTCGCCTTGTTGCTGGTTCGTCGGACTTTGGTGGATTATCGCCGGAGTTTGGTCGGAAAGTCGCCAGAGTTGGTCGGAGGGTCATCGGAACACTAATGACCTGCTATTATAGGTCATGAACCGGGTTTTGGACTTTAACGCATTACAATGACATGTTTATGGGTTTAATTGCATCTTTCAAGAATTTAGGGGCATAATTGACTTTTCTAATAAAGTTTAAGGGCATATTTGATCCTTTTGGGACAGTTATCTAAGCAAAAGCATTGATTTTTCTTCGTCACCATCTTAACGAAGACCTCATGTGATACCCCATAATTTTTAAATAAATTATTTTTCCAATAAGGACCATTGAAATAAAATTATTTTGATTACTACGAGTATTACTACAATTGTAATTTTATTTAAAACAAGATGTTTTAGTATAAAATATTTATAAGGGTATTTATGGTTTTTCAAACCTCATTCATATTATATATTTTATATTAAAAAAATTTAACTCAAAATTTATCTTAGACGAACATGTGATCCTTATACTCTTTATTATGAGCCTAAGATTTGAGCCCAAACTCAACCTAACCTATTTTACACGGCAATTTATATCCTACACCACGGCGCGCGTTGCACTATGCGCCCAGATGCAAAACGACGTCGTTTTAATTATTTTTTTTTTTTAAATTTTCCGCCCCAGTAAATGGCAGTAGTTTTTTCTTTAAAAAAAAAACCCGCTGTTCAAGAATATACATAATGTTATACTAGAATACACATAATGTTATACATGAATGTACATAATTATATAAAAAAATATACATACTCTTTTTAAAAAGATAATACACATAATCTAACATAATACATAATAAACATAAACTTTTAACATAATACACATCAACTCTTAACATAATACACACAAATTTTCTGATTCGGATGTACATAATTGTATAAAAAGAATGTACATAATTGTATAAAAAATACACACAACTGTATGAACCAATACACATAACGTTGTGAACAAATACACATAACGTTGTGAACAAATACACATAATCTCAGCAACTTTCTACCGCGCCTCCCAACACTACCCCAAAACGACATCGTTTTGGGAGGCGCGCGGCGCACAGTACTATGTGCGCCGTGGTGTAGGATATAACGATTGATTTTACACTAGAAAATAAGATTTTCTCCTAAACCTAGCCCAACAATTGACCCAAAATTTCAGCCCAGGCTTTAAGCCCAAAAATCTCCCTTTTGAAGTGTAGCAGACGTTCACCAATTGTTATGATGTGGAAACGTGTTCACCATGCGCATGGTGAATACAGACGTAGATTCATAATTTCTATATTGTAGATTTATAATTTTTTTTTTTTGAAAACGTATTCATAATTTTATTTTTTCATTTGTTGTTAACAGGATAGATCCATAATTTCTAAGCTGTAGATTTATAATTTCTATACTGTAGATTCATAACATCTATACAGTAGATTCATAATTTCTGTACTGTAGATTCATAATTTCTATACTGTAGATTCATAATTTCTATACTGTAGATTCATAATTTCTATACTGTAGACTCATAATTTCTATAACAACAAATGAAAAACAAAATTATGAATCTGCGTATAATTTCTGTACTGTAGATTCATAATATCTGTAACAACAAATGGGAAACAAAATTATGAATCTACGTATAATTTCTGTACTGTAGATTCATAATATATGTAACAAACAAATGGAAAACAAAATTATGAATCTACATTTTTAAAATATATATATATATATATATATATATATATATATATATATATATATATATATATATATATATATATTATGAATCTACAGTATAGAAATTATGGATCTACGTACCCCTGTGTTCACTATGCGCATGGTGAACACGTCTCCACGGCATAATTTACGGACGTTCACAGGCCTGATCCTATCATTTTATAGGACCAGGGTGTATCAACAAAAATGGGCCATATATTAAATTAATATATATTTTTATAACTAAAATTTAAATTAAATAAGGAAAAAATGCTAATGTCAAATAATTCATATAGGGACAGTTATCTAGGCAAAAATTCTAAGTTTTTAACAATTATACATACACGTGAAAACAATTCTAGATGCATTTTTAAATCCAAAATAATCAATAACCACATTGCTTTCATAAATAAAGAATTATACTTTATAAAAACGAATAAATAATTTAAAACCAAATGAGCTTATAAAAAATAAATCTTAGTTATTGGGAGCAATAAATCAAAATACTCGAAACGTACGTGATAAAAGATAAATATTCATAATAAAATATGAAACATAATGAATTGGATAAAATAGTTCGGATAAAAAAGACATAATAAATCGCACATCTTCTTCATTGATATAAACTTTATAAATACTTTTTTCTTTTAGTTAAATTAATTTCAAATTTTTCTATATTAATCTGAATACGATGACGCACAATAGGACTTCTAAACTACATTGACTAGATTTTTTTTTAAAGGACATTGACTAGATAATTCATGAATTTTTTTTTTTTTTCAAAAACTAAATTATCTTTTAAAATATTTTTCATAACTAAATCACAAAATATATTACATATAAATAACTCATTATAAAGTTCACAAAATAACACATTTTTTAAATATAAGTAGTAAATTACTCGAATGGAAATAGATTCAAATTTTAATATTAATCACAAATCAATCTATATTATAAATCTCAATATATATAATTATAGAAAGGTAAAAAAAAAAATTACATAGTTACAAATTAAATTGGAAAATACAAATTAGAAATAAAAATAACTCATTATAAAGTTCACAAAATAACACATTTTTAAAATATAAGTAGAAAATTACTCAAATAGAAATTGATTCAAAATTTGATATTAATCACAAATCTCTCTATAATTATAGAAAGGTAAAACAAAAAATCACAAACAAATTAAATTAAATAAAATACAAATTTAAAATATAAATAAATTTCATAAGTTATCATGTAGTGTGATAACATGTTGTTTATTATAATTTATAGATGGTCGTAGGTTCAAACCTTGGTGGTGGGAGCTTAAATTCTTTTGGTTGACAAATACTACCATATAAAAATTATGAGTACTTCAAAAATTTCATAAGTTATAATTTTAAAACTATATATATAATCATATCCCAAATTGAAATTTAATACTATATAATAATATCCCAAAATTTATTATATATATATAATAATATCCCAAATTGAATTTTAATACTATATAATAATATCAATAATATCCCAAAATTTATCTACTAAAGAGTAAGGAAGGAAATCTTAATGCAAAGTTAGACACATATGGGTTCGAACCCTTGACCTTATATATAAAAACCACAAACCCTACTAACTCAACTAGCTTTCAATTCAATAACAAAAATTTGTAATAAGTTATTATAGGAAACATTTACAGTATATATAAAAGGTAATTTGATAGCTAGGGTGGTGGGCCCCTTCCAAGTGTGGGCCCTGGGCAAGGGCCGGGCCTGGACGTTTACCTCTTCTCCGCTAGGGCTTTGCGCTTATATAAACAACATGAATACATTTGCCTCCTCAATCCCTCCATTCTCCTTCTCCATTTTTTTCTTCTTCATTTCTATAGTGGGTTGAGACAAACTAGCTTGAAGGTCACCAAGTAGTAAGCTTCTTCCTCTTTCTTTCTTCTTTCTTTCTTCTGCTACGGTATATATGCATGTGTTAATGTTGTTGCTGTTGTTTGGTTTTGGGATCTTAGAAGGTGGTGAAGGAGACCAATCTTGAGGATTTAAAGGGGGGATTCTTGTGGTTAATGCTACCAACTTGAGGTAAGGATCATGACTGTCAAAACCTATCTATCTTGCTCCATTTTGATGTGTTGTTTGCTAAATGTATGTACACTTCTTTTGGGTTTATACAATTATTGGTAGATGATGTTTTGTTGTGTATATATTTTGAGCTATGACCTTGTTATAGTGTTGTAGTGTAACACCCTATTTCCAAACTAGAGAAACTCTTAAAAATACATACATTTTTTTTTTAAACGAATCCAATTGCGGAAGCGAATATAAAACTAAAGGAAACAGAAATGGGTGTTACCGCCACGCTCAAGTATTTCTCTATATCCAAACACTAAGGCTAAAAACAACTAACTGATACAACTCAAGGTACGTACTAGTACAAGAAAACAACTAACAATCAAACTAACTAACTAATAAATGATATCTCTAGGTGGTTCGGTCGCTCTCTTGTCCAATGCTCATGTAAGACACCTGCAACCAGAGTTAAAGAACAGAGCACAAGAAAACACACAAATTCAGCATAAAGCTTGTAACATCTACTTCACCCCGTAAAACATTTTTGCACATAGCACATAGGAGCAGATAATTGGCATTTAATATTGGTAGGGAATACCCCGACCGACATACTGTTACCCCGACCCCAGTGTCTTCGTTCTTTTCTTCTTGTCTTTGCAGGTTACAGGTTGGGTTGCTTGTGAAGAACCCGGTCGGTTCCCGACCGGGTAGTGCCCGATTGGCGTTGCCAACCACCGAGCGGTAGCCCTTTGGCGAGAGAGCTGGTGAGAAACACGTGGTGACTCTACGCATTGACAGGCAGGGCACCCGGGAAGGCGACACGTGGTTGCTACGTGGGAGGCATGCCGGACGGCCGGATTTATGTCTCCGGCTCCGCGGCTATAAATACCCGCGATAGCGACAGTGTGAGAGACTTTTGGACGATCGATAGGTTGTTATTAGAGAATCCCGACCGCAGTCAGTCGGTACTCAGAGCAACCATTTAGATTGTACTTAGGGCCTTCACTGTGATCAATAAGAGTTATTTAATTGCTTTAATTGGTCTCGTGTTTATTTAGTTACCGCATTGTGTGGCAATTAATACTATCATTTTGGCGTCGTCTGTGGGGACCCGTGCAAGCAAGCCAACGTTTGACGAGCACCCGGTTTCTTCGCAAATATGTATCCGTGGGCACAAAACCTCTTCGCCGAAGATCAAGCGGATGCAGCAAGTTCATCCGACCACCAGCCGAGCCAGCAACAAGGTCAGACAATGGACCTCAACCTCAACCTCTCACCGCCTCATCTGTCTAACACATACCCGGCTGCCCAACAGCCGGTAAACTACATCCAACCGGGATACCCAACACCCGGTCAGCAATACCAGCAGCCACAGATGCAGTACCCCTGCCAGTATGCATACCCGGCTCCACCTCAACCGTACGGGTACTGGCCCGGTCAACCAATGTACTATACACCACCGGTTGGCTATCCACCATACACGCCTGCGTACACGGCTCCAGCCGCCGCCCCTCCATTTACCCGGCCGCACATGTAGAGCCGCAGCATCAGCCCACTTCCCGGGCTCGACGCTCGGCTCGTTCGCGGTTGGGGTCAGGGGGTGCTGATGCGATGGAGGGACCACGGCAGGTCCCTCAAGCACCGGAGGTTCCGACCCGAGCGGAGGACCCCGAAGAAGTTACCCGGGCGGTAGCTTTTGACCGTCTTCGACCGGCGATGCGACAACGCTTGGGACCCCAAGACCCGGGCCGGCAGCCGGAAGACGTACAAATGCAGGGGGCTAGCCAGGAGGCTTCATCCGGGCATAGCGGGTGGAGATCTCACCCTCGGCGACGCGCTCGGGAGTCAGCCCAAGCCGCCCAGACGGTCGAGCTCAACGAGACCCTAGGAGTGCTCTATAACCTCCAGTCGGAGTTTGCTCGGTTCAGGAACGAGCACCCCGTGACACCCCCGGTCGACCAGTCATCTTTGCTGAGAACGCCCTTCATTGCGAAGGTAATGGCTCAGCCATACCCGCTCGATTTGAAAGTCTCCAGGGAGAAAAGTTATGATGGCCGTACGGACCCTGAGGTCCACATCAACGATTTCTACGGCAACATGATGTTGAAGGGCGTATCAGACGCCGTTATGTGCAGGGCTTTTTATTCCACGCTCACCGGTCGGGCGGCGGAATGGTTCCAAACTTTGCAGCCGGGTTCAATTGCAGATTTTAATTCCCTGGCGATCAAGTTCGTGAGGAAATTCATTACCTCCAAGGTGTTGAGGAAGTCCTACATGTACTTGGAAAAGGCCAAGCAGCTCGAAGGGGAGAGCTTGACCGATTTCCTCATCAAGTGGAAGGCAGCGGTCGGGGAAGTCGAGCCCATGGACGATGCGACCGCTACCCACATGCTCCACATTTCTCTCGGGGCGGGATATCTCTATTAAGATTTCATTCTACACCCCCAGCTACGTATGAAGAGGCCCTTCGAAGGGTCACAGATTATGCCAACGCCGGTGAGGCGCTGTGAAACGCTCGCAGGAGGTCGGGTCCTTGTCCCGTAAACCGGCCGGTCGGGCGGAACATCGATCGGGTGACGACCATCCCCGATCCCGCACCAGGCCTGGTGAGTTTACGGCCCTAAACCGATCCGCGGCAGAGGCCATGCAGTACGCCCAGTCCTGCAATCTCATCAAACTCCCCCATCCCGATCAAGATGGCCCTGACAAGAGTAAGCATTGTGCTTGCCACCGATGTGCCGGGCATGACACCGAGAGTGTACCCACTTGCGCCAACTGCTGGAGGATCTGCTCAATCTTGGGAAGTTGGACAAGTGTGTGGGGAAGAGAGAAGATGCAAAGAAGAATACCGATCGGAGAGATCACCAGCGCTCCCATCATCGTAGCGATCGTTCTGATCGTGATGGACGCTCCGATCGGTCGGGTCAGGACCAAAGAGATGATCGAAGAGACGATCGTCGAGATGACCGACGGGACCCTGACCTTCCATCTAGCAGCCGACCGGCAGGAAAGCCGACCATCCACGTTATTTTTGGTGGATTGGATGACGCTTCCCGACCGAGTGATAATTGCCCGGTCGCCATAGTGGATTCCCGAGACACCGGGAAGAGGCAAAAGATGGAACCCATAACCTTCACCCTCGAAGATCAACCTGGCAGCGGTGACCACGGCATGGAGGCACTCGTGGTCACGATTGATGTGAAAGGGACGGACGTCCAGAGGGTTATGGTGGACACTGGAGCAGTGTCAACGTCCTTTATCTGGACGTGTTTGAGAAGCTTAGGCTCGACAGGAAGGAGCTGACTCCGGTCGGTGTACCACTGTCGGGATTTACCGGGGCTCTTATCTACCCCGAGGGAAAATAATGCTCCTAGTAGAGATCGGCACTTCTCCGAAGTCGATCAAGATGGAGTTGGAGTTTGTTGTGGTCAACTTGCACTGTGTCCACAACATAATCTTGGGCCGACCCGCGATTATGAAGATTGGTGGGATAATTTCAATGCCCCACCTGTGCATGAAATTCCCCACCCCCAATGGGGTCGGTGTGGTCCGTGGCGATGTCCAATCCGCCCGGAAGTGTTACACCCGAGCGGTCAATAGACGTGACTCCGGTCCGTCTTCCCGGGTGAACACGATTGCCAAGGAGGAATCCAAAGACCGGAAGGAACATCCCGAGCCTTCCGAGGAAATAGAAGAAGTTCCCCTGTCCGAGGACCGACCGGATAGGAAGATAAAGATTGGCTGGGCCCTCACCCCCGAGCTCCGAGTGGAAGTTTTGGCAATACTCCGGGAGTATGCCGATATCTTTGCATGGGGCCCGAAGATATGTCCGGGATCGACCGATCGGTAATCTGTCACAAGTTAGCCGTCGATCCTGCAGTAAAGCCGGTCGTGTAGAAGACCCGGCACCTTTCATCCGATCGCCGCGAATTCGTCAGAGAAGAGGTTAAGAAGATGGCGGCGATCGAAGCCCCCATTGTCCTTGTTCCGAAGCCCCCAGCTTGGAGGATGTGTATTGACTTCACCGACCTCAATAAGGCCTGTCCGCTCGACCCGTATCCGTTACCAAGCATTCACCAGATGGTCGACGAGACGGCCGGGGCCGAGTTGATGAGCTTCATGGATGCATTCAAGGGATATCATCAAATAATGATGCACCATGAAGATGAAAGCAAAACAGCCTTCGTGACCCCAGACGGGCTGTATTGCTATCGAGTGATGCCGTTCGGCCTCCGCAACGCGGGAGCGACCTATCAGAGGATGGTCAATATGCTCTTCGCCGATCTGTTAGGCCGAACGATGGAGGCGTATATTGATGATATGCTAGTCAAGAGTCGGGACCGATCCGACCACACTCGAGATCTCCGGGAGTGCTTCCAGATCATGAGGAAGTACCAGTTGCGGCTGAACCCGACCAAGTGTACATTTGCGGTTCAGACCGGGAAATTCCTCAGCCACATGATGACCAAGAGGGGGATCGAGCCCAATCCGGCCAAGGTAAAAGCAATTCTGGACATGCAACCACCTTCTACCGTTCGGGAAGTCCAGCAATTGACCGGTCGGTTGGCAGCTCTTAGCCGTTTCCTCTCCAAACTAGCCGAGCGCGCTTTACCTTTCTTCAAGGTATTGCGTAAAATCAATGGGTTCGTCTGGGACGACGAGTGCCGAGCGGCTTTCGACGAGCTGAAGGAGTATCTTTTGTCACCAATCGTGTTGTCGAAGCCTGAGCTCGGGGAAGAGCTAGACGTGTACCTCGCAGTATCCGATCGAGCAGTAAGCGCAGTATTGTGCCGAACCGATCCGGAAGGGGTCCAGCGACCGGTGTACTATGTAAGCCACGCGCTACATGGTCCCGAGCTCCGGTACTCCCGGCTAGAGAAGGTCGTCTATGCCCTGTATATTGCCGCGAAGAAGTTAGCTCCTTACTTCCAGGGTCAAGCAATTCGCGTTTTGACCGATCAGCCGATCTGTCCAGTCCTCCGAACTGCTTCATCATCCGATCGCCTAGTCAAGTGGGCGTTAATGCTGACCCAGTATGCGATCGAATACCGACCAAGACCAGCCATCAAAGGTCAAGCCCTTGCAGATTTCTTAGTCGAATGCACCGCCCGAGATACCCGACCCCTTGAGGTCGCGGATCCCGAGGCTGAGTGGTGGTCGTTAGTTACTGATGGGTCGAGCAGCAAGAAAGGGGCAGGAGGAGGAGTGGTTATCTCGAGCCCGGAGGGATTCAAGGTCTACTTCGCCCTTATGTATCAGTTCCATCCGACCAACAATGAAGCCGAGTACAAAGCCTTTGTTAATGGCCTACAGTGTGCTCGTGACTTGGGGGCTGAATATATTCAGGCTCAAACGGATTCCGCGCTCGTGGTCGGGCAGGTTCTCGGGGATTATGGAGTGAACGGAGAACGACTACAGCTATACCGAGACCTGGCCATGGAGAAGCTTGCCCAGTTCCGGGGGTATACCGTCCGGCACATACCCCGGTTGGATAATGCCGATGCGGACATCTTGTCCAAATTGGCCCAAGACGCCCTGAAGCACATGTCGAAGATTGCTCGGATTCTGGTGATCCCGAGACACAGCATCCACCGCTTACCGGTCAAACCAATCCAATCGGTAGAAAATAATTGGATCACCGATCTGAAGGACTTCCTCGAGCACGATCGACTCCCAGACGACCCCCAGCGTGCTCGGAAGGCCAAGCTTAGAGCCCCGAGGTTCCAAGTCTTGGATGGTCGTCTCTACAGGCGATCGTATGGAGGCCCTCTTATGCGCTGCTTGACCGCATTTGAGGCCGATCTGGTAATGAAAGAGTTGCACTCGGGCATTTGCTCGTCACATCAAGGAGGCCGATCCTTAGCTCGTCGAATCATGCTGATCGGGTATATTGGTCGTCCCTCCAGCTAGACTGTGAAAAGCTCGCTCGGGAATGTGAGACGTGCCAATTGTTTGCCCGGATGCCTGGACGACCGGCTACCTTCTACCAACCGGTCACGACTGCAATTCCCTTCGCAAGGTGGGGGGGGGGGTGGACATTTTGGGACCATTCCCTCAGCTCTCCGGTCGGAGAAAGTTCGTTATTGTCGCCATTGATTACTTCTCCAAATGGATTGAAGCCGAGCCGTTGGCCACGATCACCTCTCAGCAGTGTGCTCGGTTCTTATGGCGCAATGTGATTTCCCGCTTTGGTGTGCCCGTGTATCTCATCAGCGACAACGGCCGCCAATTCGTAAGCCAGTATTTCCAGAATTTCTTGGCCACGATTGGGACGACTCACGTCCGGTCGTCGGTGGCTTACCCGCAGGGAAATGGACAAGTGGAGAACGCCAATCGAACAATTCTAGAGGGTGTGAAAAAGAAGCTACACTCGGCTGGTCGTAGTTGGGCCGATGAGTTGCCATATGTTTTGTGGACTTATCGGATGACCCCGAGAGAAGCGACTTTGGAGACTCCTTTCGCCCTTGTCTACGGAGCAGAAGCCCGACTTCCGATCGAGGCATGGATCCCGACCGACCGAGAGCGAACTTACAATGTAGAGGAGAATGAACACTCGATGGTCATGGATCTTGATGGGATCGAGGAAAAGAGAGAGCTAGCCGCTCGGCGTATGGCCGAGTATCAGAAGAGAGTCAAGAGTTCAAAGGACGTCCGGGTCAACCCTCGTTATTTTCAGGTGGGAGATAACGTTCTACGACGACGGGAGGCCAGTCAACCTTTGGAAGGGGGAAAGCTAACTCAGAATTGGGAAGGGTCGTACATCATCAGCGCTGTGGTACAGCCGGGGACATACCGACTGGAGACAACAACTAGTCAGGTAATCGAGGGGACTTGGAATTCCGAGCACCTCATTATGTTTAGGCATTAGCCTATTTTTTGTAATTTTAGACGAAGTGGGGGCTCGACCTACGAGTTGGTCCCGTTCGTCGTTTGTTTGAAAATTATTGTTGTAAATATTTTTTCAACCGCCTGGGAGCGAGAAGGTTCAATGTATATACGATCGGTGATTGCTCGACCGTTTGCATACGGCGGCCCGATCGGTTTTTCCATTACCTTCGTTACACGCAGGTCAAGTCATCACCACGCTGTCTCGACCGGGCGAGTACCTCTACCGGTCCAATGCGCTCCTCTTCGGCGGACATCTAGGTCACGCCACCGATCGGGAAAGCCAGAGCTCCAGCATAATTCCCCGATCCGTCCAACTTCTTTCCACTATTGCACCCACTCGTGTCTCGAGCGCACAATAGTGTGGGGGCTAGGATGAAGGAAGTGCTATAGGTCCATCGTTCGGGAACACCCCGATCGAAGAGGCTTAATAGGTTTTCAAAAATCGACAAGGCCAGGAGATCGGGTAAACCTGATCGGGTAGGCCATCAGAATGTCAATGTTCCGATCAAAAGATGCACGACCGGGCCATGAGGCCGCGAGGCCGGGCATTGAGTGGGTCGAAAAATGCATGACCAGGCCATAAGGCTGTGAGGTCGAGCATTAGGTGTTCGGCGCATGTGTAATTGAAAGTAAAAGTGCAACAAAGACGAGTGGTACAAGTTGAACAAAAAGTTAATTTTATTAACATAAAACGTGCCCGGTACAACTCTGGACCGGGCTCCCGATCAGGATCACTTACAAAAAGAAGTAAAACCTACTTCTACTTCTTTGCATGCTCTGCCTCGCCCTTCTTCGAAGGCTCCGCTTCGCTCGGGGTGGCTGCGGCTCCGCTCGTCTCGGCCGTTTTCTCCTTTGGGTCGAACGGCGGAGGCCCCGGGTCGGGAATGTCCTGAGGGGGCGTGGTCAAAACCAGCTGAAGATCATCCCCTTCGAGCGCCTGCTCCATGATCTTCTGCATTTTTTCACGCATCTTCCTCTGGCCAGCTTTGTACGCCCACCGGCCAAACGTCCATACCAGCTCCTCCCCGACCTTGGTGTCCCGAACGGACCGGAGGAATCGAGTGCCCGACTCGTTATCCCGGAAGAGGAATCGAGCCAGCTCGTTCGGGTCGTTCAGTCGGGCCTTTAGCTCCGCAACCTCCCCGACCGCTTGTTGGGCGACCTTCTCGGAGAGATCCCGCTCCTCCTTGGCCTTCTTGAGCTCCGCTTGGAGGTCCCGGATTTCTTGCAATCGCCGGTTGGCCACCTTCTTCAGGGCTTCGGCCTCATTGGCCTGCAGAGCCCGCTGCTGAAGAAATTGGGTCGCTCGGGAGATCTGCAATACGGAAACGACTGGAGTTAGCCCGAGTGGAGTTACTTGCGTATAAAGACGAAAGGAATAAAGTCTTACCTCGGCCAAGTCGTAGCCGATCTTCTCGGCCACTTGGCTCGGGGTCAGCTTGGTCACGTCTTCCTTAGCTGGCCCGGCGTTGCCGATCCGGGTAAGGATAGACGATCCGCCTTTGCTGCCCCCGCTCGAGGGGCTCGGGCTGCGCTGCTCACGACGGCGCTTCAGGGCCCCGCTCTCAGTCACGCCCTTCTCGGACACCTTCTCCTTGCCTTTGCCGACTGCCACCCGGGCGACCAGGACTTCGGACGCATCCACCACATAGCCTTCGGGCGTGGTGACGGTCGAGGCGCCCATTGGTCGGGCGATCGGGATTTCCTTTTCCCCGGTTGCTTTGGTCTTGGGCTTTTTCTTCCCAAGAACTATCTTGGCGACTGGGGCCGGGGGGGCATCGTCATCTCCGAAACCTGCCATATCTGCAAACAAAAGAAGAAGAGGGTTAGATCGGGTTTAAAGGGCGTTCGGGGTGTTAAGGTCGGGGAGAATTGGTTAGTATTAGACATTTTCCCTTCCGCTTGCCCCGAGCGGGCATCCTTGCAATTGTTACGCCCGCTGGCTCGGGCTTGTATTTCTCGGTCAGATCGTAGACCGGCTCGGGTAGTTGGGCCGCCTTGTAGATCTCGGGCGTCTTGAAGATCCGGTACTCGTAGATCTCGCCCGATATCTTTGTGACAACGTCCTTGAGGGCTTGCGTCTCGACTGGAATGACTTGCTTCCGGAAGCGCTGGCTCCAGACCCTCTCGACCGGGAGGATCCACGGGTCGTATTTGACCGAGAATATCCAGTTTTTCCACCCCCGGTTATTCCCGGGCAGGCCCTCGATCGAGCACATGTCTGCTCGGGATTGGGTCATTAAGAACCCGCCCCCATACGTGGCCGCCAACACCTTCACTTGGTAGACAAAGTTGAACAACTCCATGGTGCAGGCCAAGTTGTGCCGACTGCAAATCTGGGAGAAGCACGCGATCATTTGGTGCGCGTTCGGGCAGATCTATTCGGGCACGACCTGGTAGTAGCCCAGGAACGCGGTGAGAAGGCCCGGGAAGGGGAAAGTAATCGGGGCCATCAGGGAGTCGTAGTGCATCCCGATCCACTTTCCTCGATGCCGATCGATTATGTTCCCGAGCTTACGGCTGGTGTCGAACTCGACCCGACCAGCGAGTGTTGCAGCGATTTAGGCTGCTTCGCCTTTACTCAGCTTGCTCATCTGGTTTTCGACGCTCTCGCTGTTGAGGAACTCGAAGCCGTCCCCGCCCGGCGCCGCCGGCTCGGCCAGGTCTTCCTCGACCGGTTCCGCGTCGTTTGCTCGACCGCCCTCTTGGGGCTCGGCCTGAGGTAATCCCCAATTACCCTCGTAGGCGTTTCCCGAACGCCTTCGGTCGGGGAATTTCGTCCGCTCGTGGACGTTTCCCCGCTCTCATCGCTCGAGCTCCCTGATCCGTTGGAGCTCGATCCCGACGTCCCAGACGAGCTTGATGACCGCTGTTGCTCGGGTGCTCGCTCGGGAGTTTGTTGTGGTCGTTGAACGACCTCCGGCGAGTAGGACATTATGTCCACGTCCTCGCTAATTTGCTCGACCTCGTCATCATAGTCTGCGACCGACACTTTCTGGCTGTCCGTGTCCGACATTCTCTCTACCTAAAGGTCGGTCGGGATTAGTATGAGGCTCGGGACGTTTGGGTCGAGGTTGGTCTTACCCTACCGCTACGCGAAAACGTAAAGTAACTAACAAAGCAAAAGATGAGAAAGGTTACCGATCGAGGAGACTTTGAGAAGCTCGAAGTTGGTTTGCTCGATTGATCTGCTGAAGTGCTTCGCTCGGGACTCTCTGAGTATGCCGATCGATTCAGAAGATTGAGGAAAGTTCAAATGAGGGTCTCAAGGGCCTATTTATAGGAGAGCGTTTGGGCGGGAAAGCAGCCCACTTGCGTGACGCGACCAGTGCTGATTCCGAGGCGACCGTTGCAGTCGCAAAGGCCGGCAGTCGTCGACACGTGGCAAGGGAGGGAATGACAGCTGGCCGGTCGGTTTGGTGGCTGACGGTTGGGCTTCTTCATCCCGTCCCGTTTTTTCCCGGACGGTCAAAAAGGCCCGGGCTGGGGGGCTCTTGGTAGGGAATACCCCGACCGACATACTGTTACCCCGACCCCAGTGCCTTCGTTCTTTTCTTCTTGTCTTTGCAGGTTACAGGTTGGGTTGCTTGTGAAGAACCCGATTGGCGTTGCCAACCACCGAGCGGTAGCCCTTTGGCGAGAGAGCTGGTGAGAAACACGTGGCGACTCTACGCGTTGACAGGCAGGGCACCCAGGAAGGCGACACGTGGTTGCTACGTGGGAGGCATGCCGGACGGCCGGATTTGTGTCTCCGGCTCCGCGGCTATAAATACCCGCGATAGCGACAGTGTGAGAGACTTTTGGACGATCGATAGGTTGTTATTAGAGAATCCCGACCGCAGTCAGTCGGTACTCAGAGCAACCATTTAGATTGTACTTAGGGCCTTCACTGTGATCAATAAGAGTTATTTAATTGCTTTAATTGGTCTCGTGTTTATTTAGTTATCGCATTACATGGCAATTAATACTATCAAATATATACCCTTTAAACATTTAAATCTTTTCTTATCAATAAAGCATAATGATATAGAAACATAACTCAAATATAAAATACTCAAAATTTCCAACAACCATAATTTCCCAACAATACTCATAATTTTTATTACCAAATCAATATTTCTCACAATAGATATTTTAAGAACCTTTCAAAAGTAATATATTTTTTTCCAACATATAGGAACACCAACATGTAATAGGGTTTCTGACGATGTTAGGTAATTGAGTTAGGGAACAAGGATTACTGCGTACCATACATATATATGCTCCTACGTACCTATGCATTTATCTATTAATTACATATATATAATTAAGAAATAATCCAACCTTCATGTTCAAGTATAGATTGTTATTCACACATTAAATGCATAAGGAATCATCAAGGAAGACATACAAGTGCACAATGGATAAATAAAACGAGAAGTCAAGAAATCAACACACCGTACCAGTGGGTACGTGGTGGGAGGTCGACCTCCTACCAGGGTCCCACTGGAACGTGACTGTGAAGAAGGAATCATTTCGGGAAAAGCCCCAAGAATGCACAAATTCAAGTCCGAACAACTCCACACTCATATGAACAACAAAAAGGACTTGAATACATGGTAAACATCAAGGAATAACATAATTATGATATCAACAAGGAATACGGGAGACTTAAACAAAAGTTCAATACATCATAAGGATCACACATCACATTCCCCCCCCCCCCCCCCCCTCCTAAGAAATAAAGCTACGTTCCCACAACTTTCATGCAGACTCATGCAAGTACCTATCAAACTATAAGTAAGTTAACTATCAAAATAATCGAACAATCACAATTAAGAAATGTGAGCAATTATCGATCAAATAAAGTCGTTCATTTGCAAGTTCCAAAATATTCCATCAAATAACAAATATCCAAATAATGCATATTGACCAAATAATTAAGCAATAATATGCAACTCCTTAGCCGATATATGAATGAATTAATTAGGAAAATAATCCAACTTTCATGCTTAAGCAAATAACCAAGTCCAACATTTAATAAGAAACAGAATCGATAGCATGTCAAGGTAAATCATCAATAATCAAAGAATGATATGTGACAAAGCATGTAAAAGTATGCAAGGATATCACAACTTTAGAGCAATCGTAGGGAACAAGGAACAAGTATAGAGAACTTAACAGAAAGCGATAAATAAACTCACAGTCTCACCGCGTCTCCTAAGATTCTTATATCCTAAGAACTTAAACACCTAGAGTTCAAGCTTAATGTCCTAAAGTTTTGTCTTAAAGGTCTTATCCTAGGGTCGAACTTAGGCTCTGATACCAACTGTAACACCCCTAATTTTTAAAACATTTAAAGCTTATATAATAAATGCAATCTAACGATAATCATCCAAACAGAGCATAAACTATCCATAAGAGTCGGGGTGCTATGCCACATCTAGGTTTGAGAACCTAAATGCATAGGCTAAACTAACTGAACAAGGCATAAACTATAATTAATATTCATAATACAATTCAAGGCTCACAGGCCATCTAACTAATACTAAGCTAAATCCACGAGTTCATCTAACGCGCTCCGAAGCTACTAATCTGCACCTGAAAAACATACGGTGTAACAACCGTCAGCGAATAATGCTGGTAACCCACTCCAATGCATTAAGTACAATATAGGTAGATATAAGAAAATCATTTTGAAACTGGAATACATATATAATCCTAAAGAAACTGTAGCTTTAAAACCAGGATCAAGACTCATGACACGATAACAGACTTGACACTATAAACAATCATAAAGATAATAACATGCATCCTACGTTTGCAAGGCATAATAGACAAGTAAGTTCATAATAGCAATTAAAGACAACAATGGAATCCAATGACAATCAATTAGCAAGTAATCACCAAAGCACACAATCCATCTCCCAATCTTATACCAAATTCCAACCTTTACTCCTCTCCATCCTTATATCAGTTCCAACCTGTACCTCCAGGCCACCCTTATATCGCCTCCCTTATTCCTCCGGAACAACTACATGCCCCACTCCGTAATCACCAACAAGTCCACTAACATGGTAGCACCGAAGTGTCATTCACATGATCCGTGCCTCTAGCACCACTACCAAGGGGTCAGTGCATATAGCTCTGACATGACACTGCGGTGCTTATACCCTGACCCAAGCCTTTAGCAAGCAAGTCTAAGGGGTGGTCCGTGCCTTTAGCACGATAACCAAGCACTCGTTGTGCTATCCGCCAACAATTCATTTCCACCAATCACAATCTCCTCATCATCAGTCTCAACCATCATTGCGCAATGATCACAACACTCATCATCATTCAGTCAATCAACATATAACCAACAATAGCAATCAAAGTATAATAGCAAGGATACACACTACACATAAATTCCTAGAACGGTACTCAAAACATCATACGAGACTCATAAACATCAAATGGGGTACAACGGGGCATAACGGGACACGGGAAAACAACAAACGGGGGAAAACATCCTGCCGCACCACCTCGTTCCAGCGGGTGGGCGGTGGGTGGAGGACCACCCGCCGGTGGGGCAGTCACATTCCAGCTGGTGGCCGGCGGGCAGAGGGCTGCCCGCTGGAAACGGGCAAGCCAGGTAGTGGGTAGGTGGTGGGGACTCGTTCCCCCCACCTACCCCCACTGGTACGAAGGTAGAAATTCGGTTCGGGGTTCGTCCGTGGAACCCAAAACCATGTCCAAACACATTCCAACACGTAACGACAACATCACGGATTCAATTAACAAAGATTAAACCAAGAATCGTTCCAATTACATTCTAACACGTTTCCTAAACATGCCAAGACTCGACATCAACCACATAACGGTTCGGGAGCATTCGGAACCCCAAGAACATCAAGATATCTATATGCAAAGTCCTAAAGACAAGTCCTAGGCTAGAATTAACACCCGAGCATGCATAAACCCACCCGAAAATACCAAGAACATCACGTACAACACGAGATTCATGATATAAACCCTAGGGGCAAGCTCTAGACATAATTAAATACAAGATTACACATAATCAATCACAACATCAAGATCATCAAGATTATCAAATTAACACAATATAAACCCTAGGCAAGGCTCTATCAAGACTCAATCACAGAATCACACATACAATTATCAAAGGAGCCAATAAATAAGATATAACAAGAAAAATATGTTTTGTAAGACATGGGTTACTTGTTAGTTTTAATTAAAACTCCTTACAACTTCCTAAGATCTTTCCTCAATCGATCCTCCCTAAACCTGGTAATGGGGAATTCCTTGGCTTGGAGAGGATTTCGTGTGGGGAGGGGGAGGTATGGGTGATAGGGTTCTAATGCCTTCTAATCCCCCCTTTATATAGGTTAGGATCCCTAATACAAATCTAACTAGGTAAGAGGTTTAAGATTCCTAATTAGAATCTGATTAATAATGGGCCCTCTTTCTGTATTCCTAACAGATATATAGGTTTAGGATTCCTAATTAGAATCTGAATAGTAAAATGTCTATTTTCTTTATTCCTAACAGGATTAAAGGCTTAATTAGAGATAAGGGTCCATGGTCCATTGTGGACCACATTAATTAATCAAAGGAATTCTAACTAACTTAAATTCTTTTTAACTATTTGTTAACGGAATTAATTTCATAATTAATCCGAATTTGAAGGTCGTAACACGGGGTGTTACATTTTGGATATGGATTATGTGAATATGTATTGTTTGATAGTATATTCGGAAAATTAGAAAATGTTGAAATTTGGGGATCTTAAACCGAACCGAATACCAAACTGAAACCGAACCGTTTCAAATCGAACCGAACTCTAATGTTAAACCAAATGGTTTAATTTTATTATTTTTTTGAAATCGAAAAACCGAAATCAA
Source organism: Ipomoea nil (assembly GCF_001879475.1). Taxonomy (NCBI): domain Eukaryota; kingdom Viridiplantae; phylum Streptophyta; class Magnoliopsida; order Solanales; family Convolvulaceae; genus Ipomoea; species Ipomoea nil. The sequence goes on along the minus strand of NW_017619843.1, from coordinate 398,170 downwards.
AACTTGAAACGCCCACCCCTATGGATAACCAACAAAATTTTTTACTTTCAATAAATTCAATAACATTTATTACAGAATTATCAAAACACAGGGAGAGCACTTTGACTTTTTCTAAAGTGTTGGGCAGACTATCGTTTGAAAAGATTGATTTTCGCAAGAGAGAAGGGAAGAAAATCAAACAAAAGTTGTGAAGTGTTCAAAAATCCAGTTCAAACAATTTGCCCAACACCAAATTTTTTATAGGAGAAGTATAAATTAATAGCAATCAATAATGGCATTCACATCTAAAATAAATTCATATTTTCGATTGTTAGTTTTCTTTTAAAAAAAAATCTCATGTTTCAAAAATGTACATAATTATATATTAAAATACACATAATTGTATATTAAAATGTACATAATTGTATAAGAAAATACACATGTTTTTTTTGAAAAGATAATACACATAATCTAGCATAATACATAATACGTAATACATAATACATAATACATAATACATAATACACATAAACTTTTAACATAATTCACATAAATTATTAACATAATTCACATAAATTATTAACATAATACACATAAATTCCTTTCTTCGGATGTACATAATTGTATAAAAAAAGTACATAATTGTATAAAAAATGTACATAATTGTATACCATAATGTACATAATCACGTCAACTTCCTACACAACTTAACAAAACAACGTCGTTTTGGGAGGCGCGGGGCGCACAGTGCTGTGCGCGCCGTGGTGCAGGGTATAACGATTGTATTTGTACCATAAAATAACTACTTAAATGTCATTTTTTGCTAAAATTTTCAACAACATTTACCTTATTTTTGTGGTATAAACACAACTAATATGAATATTTAAAAAATTATGTACACAATTAATATGGGAAAAAAATGTCAAATACACAACGAATGGATAAAAATGTGATTTACTCAACTAATATGGCCACGTCAGGTGGAAAATGATGATAATTACTTATGTGGTATAGACACAACTAATATGAATATTTAAAATATTATGTACACAACTAATATGAATATTTAAAATATTATGTACACAACAAATATGGGCAAAAAATGTTAAATACACGACGAATGGATAAAATGGTCAGGACAGGTGGAAAATAATGACAACTAATTATGGGGTGAGAGAGGCTTAAACTCTCGACCTCAGGATAACTCAGATGCTATGAGACCTACGCGCTAGCCAACTGCGCCACCACCCCTTGATGTACAATTTAATCTCATTATAGTATAAAGCTTTGCTTTACCACATTGTGACAAATATAGAGTAGATATTTACTAAAATTTAATTTAGGTCCCTCCATAATATGCTCATTATCAATGTCACTCCTTAATTATTAGTGATGTAAATGTTGCCCCTTAATTTTCATTGCTAAATTTTAGTAAAAGATAGAATTTCCTTATGACTAAGTATACTTTTTTTATTTAAAAAACAAAAAAGTATACTTCTCTCGATCAAACTGACATAATTGCCTTTAATGGTGTTATGCATTCATATCATACAATATGCTCAAAGAAGTAAGAATTACAATATTGTTTGAACCTTTAGCCCCAAAAATATTGTCCATGAATTTCGATTACCCCTAGACCCAATTAACGCCTGGATCTTTTGTGTTGGACCGAATCGAAATCAGGCTTGAGGGGTGGAGAAACAAGCGCATATCCCTTGTTGGTAGACGTGTTCTTGCCCAAAGCGTTTAAAGTACCATTCCGTTCTATGTCATGCAATCAACGAGCGTCCATGTGGGAATATGTTCTGACATTCAGACGAGAATTAAAAAATTTTTATGGGGCAACAACCAACATCTTATCAATTGGAAAACTATCACTAAATCTAGAAGCGAAGGAGGTCTTGGGATTCGTAAGCTGCAAGAAATGAATAAGGCATTCCTAACCAAAATGAGCTAGAGGATTCTTAGAGACAAATACACTCTTTTGGTTAAGGTTCTTTGCAACAAATATATGCAACGTAGAAATATAAATTTTGGCTTCCATCAAACGCAAGGGCTAAACCCGTTCTTAATGATGGTGTGTGTAAAAATGTTCGTTGTGGGAAGAATACAAGATTTTGGTGTGTGTAAATCCTTTTTTTTTTTAAGCTCTTCTAAATTATTTTTGGAAACTAAAATATTGTCAAAGCCTTAGGTAAAAATTATCTTCAAAACTCTTTCAAAGTTGTTTAAGTTTTTAGTCTAATAGTATGTTAGTAGGATCTTAAGAACCCATCTAGAATCGCCAATACACTACTATAGATATGAACAAAGTAATAAGACGTTAGTGGGATCTCTAGAACCCACCAATAAGCCACCACATAGAGATGACAAAGCAACATAATGTTAGTGGGATCTCAAGATATAATGCTTAAAAAATTAACAGATTATTCACGGTATCTTCACATTCCTACACATACACAACCCATTATCACTATTTATTTTTAAAAACTAATTGTTTTCTAGCCGTTGTTCTCCACCCTGTCAATATCTTTTCTCTAATGACTTGAGAAGATGAGAGAGGATCTCCTCGCATTCTCAAACATTCCAAGCTTCACTTTTAACATATCTCCTTGAAGGTTTGAATAAAGAAAGCGAGCCGTGTTCTTCATTTTACATATACAACAAAAATTTTCTTCCAATATACTTGAAACTTTCTACTATTTGGTTTTACTATTTAAGTATTAAGTAGTGATTTGGTGTATTTTATTTATTTATTTATTTATTAGTGTAATATTCATAATTGTGAAGTAATTAATATTTATGCATAGAATTTTTCTTATTTTTGGTCCCACGACTATTGAATCATTTTCACATTTGATCCCCGACTATTAATTTTTTAATTGAGTTACGTTAATTCTCAAAATGATCCTTCGACTATGGTCTTTTCTCAAATTGGTTCCTTGACTTTTAATTGCACTCAAAGTGGTCCTCCGACTATTGAATTTTAAACCAAAATAGTTCTTTGTTAGTTTTGGTGTTAAGTAGATGTTTAAATGAGGGATAAAACTGATAATTCAGTGTTTTACTATAGTCAGATGACTACTTTGAGTACAATTAAAAGTCAAAGGACCAATTTGAACTATCTAATTAATATTTTAAAAGAAAATTTCATTTTTATGAACTATCTAGTTAATATAATCTAAAAGTTTCAATTGTGTATTATCGTATTTAAATTAATATAAAATACTTAGAGTTGATCTAATTAAATTAAAAAGTATTATAAATATAATATTAATAGCAATGAAATACAATTTATTCCAACCATTTAATATTTTATTATAAATATTCTTTTATCACGTTTTGAAGTTTTTTTTTTTTCGCCTCTACTAACCAACATTTTTTTGTTCTGCCCCTATATATCAATATTGTATTTTTGTAATAGACAATTATTATTTTTTTTATTATCTTTCTTATCTGTTTGTATTTAACTGTTGTCTTTTTTTTTCCTTTTTTTTTTTAATAAGCAATGGTTTATGTCTGTTGTCCATTTGGTTGTAATTTTTCACAATAGTTTTGTCATTATATGTATGTCTATTTATGATCATAGAAAATCAAAATCCAAATACATAATGTCAAGCATTCCTGAATAATAAATAGTTAATCTAATGTTAATGTTAGCTTGTACAACTACATAAAAGTACTAGGCTAATAATCAAAATTATTATTCTAAGTTATTTTTTTAAAAAAAATAATTTTCTAGTTAACAATTAAAGTAAAAATATTATTTATTTAGAAAATCAAAATAAGTACAAGATCAACCCCTTTTAATCAAAATGAGTACAGATCATGTTTGAACTATAAAGAGAAATTCATAAAATGGTCCTCCGACTATGGTCTTTTTTCTCAAATTGGTCCTTTGACTTTTAATTGCATTCAAAGTAGTCCTTTTGACTATAGTGAAAGCCCTAAATTACCAGTTTTACCCCTCATTTTAACACCTACTTAACACCAAAACTAACGGAGGACTATTTTGACTTATAATTCAATAGTCGGAGGACCACTTTGGGTGCAATTAAAAGTCAAGGAACCAATTTGAGAAAAGGCCATAGTCGGAGTACCATTTTGAGAATTAACTATTTTTTCATTTTTGATCCAACGACTATTGGATCGATCATTTTCACATTTTGTCCCTGACTATTAACTTGTTCACATTTGACCCATGACTTTTAAATCTTGCACATTTGGTCTTTCGGCCTAATTTCTGGTTACCAGTGACCAAAATTTTTTGTTGAAAATATAATAGAAAATGAAAATTTTGTCCTTCAAGATAAGTCACTTAACTATTATGCACTCATTAACATAGAAACAAATTTGGTTACCGATGACCGAAAAATAGGCTGGATGATCAAATGTGACAAGGTTTTAAAAGTCGTGGGACAAAATTTGGAAAAATTAATAGTCAGGACCAAATGTAGAAATGATTAAAAAATTGTGGGACCAAATGTGAAATAATTAATAGTCGGGAACCAAATGTAGAAATGATCCAATAGTCATGAGGCCAAAATTAGAAAAAGATTTTTATCCGTTTTTAACGTATCAGATGCGAAGGAGTCCCCAGGTAAAAAAAAATATGGTTAAATCTCAGCCATTGATTAATCTAGATCATCAATTGTCCAGAATGAAAGAAAATTTTTTAAAAAAATGCGGTGAGAATTTGATAATTTTTGTACGTAAGTGCATATTTTTTGTCTTTGGGTGCATTGGTTTTTGCCTTCGAGTGCATATTGTTGTGCATTACAGTACACATTTTTAACAGGCTGGTTCAATAGACCCTTGCTAAGTGCATGTTTTTGTCTTTGGGTGCAATACTTTTGCATTCGAGTGCACATTATTGTGGCTTGTAGTGCGAATTTTTGTATCTTCCAGTGCATATTGTTAACAAGTTGGTTTAACAGGTTCAATAGCCCCGTTGCTAAGTCCCATGAAAGAGCACAAATTATGCTGTGCAACCGTGTGCACCATGCATGGTGCACACGGTTGCAAAACAACACCGTTTTACTATAATGGAGTAACGGTGCCATTTGGCACCGTTTAACTCCACTAATCAAATAATTTTTATTTTTTTTTACAAAAACTACAATCGACGTGTAATTATGAATATATATATATATATATATATATATATATATATATATATATATATATATATATATATATATATATAGTTATGAAGTTGTGGATATACAGTTATGAAGTTATGGATATATAGTTATGAAGTTATGGATGTGTAGTTATGCAATTATGGATATAGTTCTCTGTGAACAAGCACTTTAAGAATTCTGAATATGGAGTTTTGTAATTATGAATGTCTAGTTGTGAAATTATGAATATATGGATATGAAATTATGAATGTGTAGTTATTATTTCTGAATGTGCTGTTGCCAAATTATGAATATATAGTTATGTAATTCTGGATATATAGTTATGTAATTCTGGATATATAGTTATGAAATTATGGATATATCCTACTGTTTAAATACAAAAGGAAACCGCCTAACGCCGTTAACGACAATTCGAACGGGATTTTTTTTTAAATGAAACGGCGTCGTTTTGAAACCGTGTGCACCATGCATGGTGCACATGGTTGCACAGCATAACGATTGATGAAAGAGAGAAGGAAACAGGTTTAATAATCCCGTGAAGATTAATGAACGTTTTGGGCCTTCTGTGCATAATTTTATGTCTTTTAGTGTACATTATTGTGTCTTCTAGTGCACATTATTGAGCCTTATGGATTTGAACATAACGCAAAGACAGTATATTAGAAGGGTAATTTTTTTTTGAGCCATTGATCTGGACATATCAACAGCTCAAATTTATCGACATGTTTTACCTATATTGAAATAAAGACAATTCATTAATTCATATGTGAACGAAGAACATCTGAGAACAACAAAGGGGGAATGAAAAACCAGTCTCTATAATCAGACATAGAAACTACATGCCTAACTAAAGGTTAAGCAACCCGATTCGCTTTACAAAAGATAATTTAAGGTGATGGAAAGAGTTACAGAGTTGACAAACCAAAGAGCACTGCACTTTCTTGATCATCAATAGCCAAATCTAATTTATGTACTGTTCAGGGTCAAAATGACATATCTTTTATTAATTTATGGTATATTTATTTTATTGTATACTTGTAAAACTATATCATTGGGAAAAGAAGCCACAGATAGAGTACCAAATATGTTCAAACAAAGAGAACAATATATATATATTTTTAAGAGAAATGGGTCAAATAGGCGCTTAAATTTTTCATAAGGAGTCAATTAGGCTCTTCAACTTTCTTTTTTTTTTTTTTTGAAAAACAAGAGCGATATAACATTAAATAAGATCCAAGCTCAAAACGTGAGCAATGAAAGGAAACGGAACAGAAGAACAATCCATACAATCAGACATCGACAAGGCTTCACTGCTGGAATTCTCGCCATTTCCGACCAACATTTCCGTCCAATATAATGTTGGTCGGTAATTTAATAAAAATCTCAACTTTCCATCGTTAAAGATGATTGGACGAAAAATTGATCAGAACTTCCGTCCAACGCAATAATGTTGGACTGAAATTCCGTCCAACATCGATTGTTGGAAGTAAATTCTATCCAACCTATAATATAGGTCGGTAAATTTGAATGGACTAACAGGTAAAGTGTGAAAATGTTAGGTATTTTAATTTCTGTCCAACAAAATGTTGGACTGAAAATTAAAATTAAAATATTTCGATACAAAAAATAACCTAAGGAGCGGGAAGTTAAAATATTTGGCATCTCCTCTACTTTTCCACAGCAGCAAACAGAGCAACCCTCTCCATCAAAATTCAAAATCCCTCCACCTTCTCCATCGTCACTAACCGCCGTCGCTCTTCGCCTTTCGTCGTTGCCCTCGCCCGTCGCTCATCGCCGTTGCCGCACCGTTCCCACTCAGCTCCTCATGCCGCACCTCAAATCGATCGCTGCAACATCTTCCCGCCAGCAGAAGTGCACGCCGGTTGTTTCGTCGATGAATTTTTTTATCGGTCTTAACCGCCGCAGCTACTTCGTACGTCGCCGCCGTCTCTAATATAGGTTAGTTCTATTTCTCTAAATCCTTAACCCTAATCCCTGAATTCTTAATTCCATTTATCCCTAAATCCTAATTTTATTAAGCCCTAAATTCCTAAATATATATCATATGAATTATAATAAGTTGTTGTAATGTATTGTACTCATTATTGCAATGTTTGAGCTCATTAATCCTGTGGTTGGCTGATTAGTTTGTCTCTGCATCTCCATGTATTATAAATTTATATTGTGGCACTTAAAGTTTGGACGTACAGGTTAATACACCAATGATTAACCTTAAGATTGCCATGTTTTTTTCTATTCAACTTAATTTATCTTTCTGTCACTTGTATTTGTATAACAAGCAGCTATTTGAATCTTCTGGCAAGTTGCAACTTCTTGATAAGATGTTGGTGAAGCTTAAAGAGCAATTGCTATGTAGGTGAATGAACAAGCCAGTGATGAGGTATTGGAAGTTGAACGAAATGAAGTAATCAAATCTTTTGTTTGTGGATTTAGATATTTTCTGAATTCTTTTGTTTGTATTTTGGACAGGCTGCATCAGGGTCTTGGGGGATTTCTGTGAGTTTCATCTTATTTTAAACAAAAAATATGAACATGAATTAGAGAATGTTTTAATTTATAAATAAAAATTAATTTTGCGTCTAATGTTCAATCTGCTGATTCCCTTAACTGTAATTGTGGCATGGATCATTGGAATAAAGATGGATGTTGCTTTCAACACCATGGAGAGCACTCTTACTTTGTCTATAATTATCACAGTCTTTACTTTACAGGTAATTTATAGATTGAAAATTGTTTATAACGGAAATTGCCGCAAGGCAATACTACAAGCATACTAATGAATGATCTAAAATGAAGTTAGTTGTTGTTTATTCTATTATACTGTTTCTGCTAAATATGATAGTTGGACATTTTATAATATCTTTGATTCATTGCTAATTGTGAAAGAGGATCATGTTACAACGTGAAAGGATAGTAAATTAATGATATGAAAGTAGTGATTTGATTATATATATTAGACCAACATATATCAAGCTTGACAACTACTGTGATCTTTAATTATAAATGTGATTGCCCTATCTTCTCAGGTACTCATGCTATCACTTGTGCTTTGTTTGCTTTCCTAAGGCCAGGGGATAAGGTGAGGGTTTCTTTTTATTAATCCTTTTCTTATCAATTTTATTTGCATCAAAATTACCTTAACATTGCTATTCTCATCAATCGTATGTTCCTGCACTTTTTGTAGTTTGAAAGTAATTTATAAACTGATCTATTGCTCTTTTGCCAATAATGCCAGTGACTCTTTATCTAAAGTGAATAGCTATAACTTGTTATGGCAATGGTAAAACAGACATTCAAATCAACTGCTATGTTTTCATAGCTGCAATGGTTTCTCTCTATCTTCTTACACATATATAAGAGAAAATGAATTATTGCAGGCATTTCTGATAATGAGATGCACCACTTGAATCTCAACATTAAAGAATCTGTTTCTTCTAAAAGACTGACAAGGCTACCTTCCACCACAAAGAATGGTGCAAAATTCAGGTATATTTTTTACTGTGTTCTCCTCCTGAAACTTCATTATTTTTTAATGTTCCCAATTTTCTTATGTTTTTGCTTTTACCTGACAGTAGGACTGAAGTATTCTCAATAGCTAGCTTTATTAGTAACTTTTACCTTGTTTGTTTGTTCTCAGCTTGTTGTCGGGACATGAACAGAAAATGTGGAAACAATGAACGATGTGGTTTCTCTATGCAGTTCTTGAGTCACCATGCACTGATCAAAGTCATTGAAATAGAAAGCTGTGGATGCTGCATTGATCAAAGCCATTGAAGCAGTGCTGAATTTGAAGGCTTATTTGGGTGTAGTGAGGATAATTAAGTAGTATATATTTTTGATTTTTTTTGGCTTATGGTAATAGTTCGTTGTTGGAAGTACTATAGACATGACCATAAATTTTGTTGTACATAATTTTGATGTTTAAATATATTTTCAATTTGAAATTTAGTGTGTCCATTAATTTGTTCAAGACATATAATTTATTAACAACATGTATAAATAAATTTATGGTAATATAAAAATAATAAAAAAATTTCATATGATTTAGGATTTTCCTACCAACAGTTGGAAGGAAAATAACAAAATATAATATGCGAGTTTTCCGTCCAACGTTGCGTCGGAATTTTCGACCAACACACGTAGTTGGACGGAATTTCTGACCAATGCACGTAGTTGGACGGAAATTCCCACGTTTTAAGAATGGTGGGTTATTCTCCGGAATTTCCGTCCAATTTTTGTTCGTTGGACGCTATTTCCGACCAAAAATCATAATTGGACGGAATTTGCGACAAAGGTTTTTCCGAACGTTCCTTTTGGTCGGTATGTTGGACGGAAACCACGTTTCCGACCAATATATCGCGTTTTCCGTCCAACATTCGTTGGACGGAAAACGCGAGATTTCCAGTAGTGCTTCCCGAGCTAAGCAATGGGCAACCTTGTTCGCAGACCTTTTAGCAAACAAAAAGCTTAAGTTAGTGAAACTAGAAGCTATGAATCTAATATCATCAAGTATGAGATCAAAATATGAAATAGAATAATGAGAGTGGAGAATGCCATTTACAGCAAGTTGGCAGTCACTTTCAACTTGGAGATTGTCCACATGGCGATCTTTAATCCACTTCAAGGCTCTCCAACTTTCTAAAGTTGCAATTAGATACACGAACTCTTAAACTTGATGCAAGAAGACCCACTGACCGAGTAACTACCTGCAATCCCCGGTAAAATGCTCTGTAGATGCTGACTAGGCACAATCTTTACACATTTGGCTTGCCACTCAGCAAAAAAAAATAAAATAAAATAAAAAAAAATAGAAAAATAAAGAAACAAAATGGGAAAAAAAAAACAAAATATTAAAAATAGAAATACGAAATAAGAATAGTAACGGGAAAATGGGTAAATTAAAATTGATATTCAAATTGGGAAAGAAGAAACGGAACTCCAGAACCCTAAGACCCTATCAAAATCAATTCTCTCTTCAGTCTCCAACTTCATTCACCTAGAATTGAAATTTACGAAGGAATATCGCAGGCTAACAGCTTAACAAAGCCTATTATTGTTGATTGGAGCTTGAAGACGAAGCTATTGGCAGTAAACGAGCAATCGGACGAGTCTGTAATAGTTGGAGCTTGAAGACGAGGTTGTAGCAGTCGGTTTTTCTTCATCTACGGACAGCGAGCAGTCGGACGAGTCTGATGAGAGGTAATAAACCTATCCTTTGTATATTTGAAGGCAAAAATATGGGTTTTGTATATTTGCACTTTGCAGGCATATATATATGGGTATTTGTATATTAAATAGTTTTGGCAGTGGTTTTTTTTTTTTTTTTTCTTTTGACTTGTGTGAATTTGAATTGCTTTGTGATATGGGTCCCTTAAAATGCAGTTAATAATTGAGACAAACTTGGGTGGTTGTAGTCCTATATTTTTCTTTAATGTTTGGCAGCAGATTTTTTTGATTTGTTGTGGCCCCCCCTACACATGGTGTTTGTTTAAGTGTATGTTAACTTTATAGAGTACTAACATTGTATTGTAATAGAAGCATTTTGAATTGATTTTTCTTTCTGATGTACTTAGGATTATTGGTTTTAAAATCTGGAATTTGTATTGCTTAAATTCATATAGGTGTCTGTATTGCTTAAATCTATAATATATTTTTCTTTCTGATGTACTTAGGATTATTGATTTTAAATTGAAATGTTTGTTTGTTTGTTTTCTTTTTTTAGAATGCATTCCACTATACGTATACGAATTCATCATGGTGGTAGTTTTGTCCAACACCCTGTTATGAACTATGTAAATGGTGAGGTTGAAGAGGTTATAATGGACCCAGATTATTTATCGTATCCTCATTTGCTGAATTATATTAAAGAGAACAGGTATGGTAAAATTCAATCTCTGTCGTATAATTACCTCATGAGCGTATGGAGAATCTACATATACTCAATAACGACAGAAGTACACTTGACTTTATTCATTTTGCATGTCTATGGGGTTAAGTTGATTTATTTGTTGAGCATGGTATAAACGATACAGAGGTAGTTCCAGAGTTAGCATTACCCGCACCTGTAAATAAGTCATATTAGCCTTACAGCCAGAGTTTCACACTCTAATGTGACTCCTGGCCTCGTGCACTCCACCCAACTAACTTTAATATCTAATCTAATAATATTTAAATTAATAGAATTTTAATAAATTATCTATAACTTACCATTTTTAAATTTTAATTATGTTACATAGTTGTATAATTGTTAAAAGTATATATATTATTTATACATTTATTATTTATAAAGTTAATACAAATTACAAATGTAATATTACAAAATTTACATGTTACAATAAATAAATTTAAACTAATACATAAAATTCTTGTACAAGTGACAAATCTCTATAAAAAAAAAAATTGCATGATAAATTTTACCTTATATGCAAAAAAAAAATTAAAAAAAAATTAAATCAATATTTCTAAGCTACAAATTAAAAATAAAAACAAAACACCACACATTAAATAGAGAGAGGGTAACCCAACACTACCAGTCTACCATGTAAGCCTAATCCACATCGCCATCTTTATAACGAGCATAACTCACTGATTTAGTAGACAATATTTGAAAAGAGACTAAAATTCAAAATACAACAGCAACAGTACAAGAATTATGTTCAAAATGAACATATTTCCTTATGCACTATACACATTAGTTATTAGTAGGGATATCAACGAGACGGGACTGTGGCGTGGAGTATACTCCCCATCCCCAAAACCCCGTCCCTGTCCCCATCGCACTCCCCGGCAAAGAATTAAAATTAGTCCTTTTCCCGTCCCCGCGGAGAATATTAGGCGAAGACAGGGACTTCCTAATCTCGATCAACTCTGAGTCAAAATTTTAAATTAGTGTAATTTTTAATTTTAAAAACTAAAAACCTAAGTCTTAATTTTTAAAAAAATATTATTATTATTATTATTATTATTATTATTATTATTATTTTATTTATTTTTTATTATAATAATTATTCAAGGAACAGGGCAAGGTATCCCCGTCCCGTCCCAACAAAGAATTACATACGTTTTCCATCTCCGTCACTATTCTCTGAAACCTTTTTCCAATCCTGTCCTCGTTGGGGCAGAGAACGGGGAACCCTTTCAGGAGTGGGACAAATTGTCATCCCTACACATCAACATAAAGTGGACAAAATCTTTGTACACATTAACATTTGGCCTTTCCTGTTTAGTTACTGATTTACCATGAATTACATTATCCCAACTACACTATCGGGTCAAGATGTGAAGGACCCATGAAGTTAGGATTTAACCTTTTGGGAAGATAAAATAACATTGATAAAACTCTATATATAAAATTCATTAACACTCTCCTAATGGATAGTCCCATCCATTCCCTTCTTATTTTATACTCCGTACATGCGTAAGACAATTGATGTTCTAGTCATTACATAGTACAAACGAAAAGCGATGACATTATCTTATAACATTTCATACATTGAAGAGAAACGATGGGCCAGGAGTCTATACAAACATAAGCAGCAGATATCCTTAGTACGATATATGGGTTGTGATTCTTGTCTCATGCAAGTCCAGTGTGTGATGAATGTAACTGCACTGTTTGACTTCGGACAACTTGCAGCACACCAGGCTTTTCTGCAAAAGCAAAAAATCGGTTATCGTTCAGCCTTCTGAACTGAAATGTGCTAAAGAACGCTAACAGGACACAAAAACCAGAAAAACAACCCATATATTGGTATAAATGGAAGTCCCAATGATGTTTCTTTCCGTCTTAGACTGAGCACAAGAAGCCATATGCATTGTGGATGTTAAAAGTCCCACATTGATAAAATAAGAAAGAATATATGCATTTATAAGGCGGGTTAGATTAGTTAATTAATTATATTCAATCTTTTAGTGCAGTTTGACTCATCTAGGAGTCAAGGACAGTGGACATATCACAACCAATGTTGCCAACAAAAATACTATCGGTAATAACACCCCTACCCATGAATTCACGATCAACATTTTGAGGGGACAATGATCCATTACAGTTCTTATTAAAGAAATGAACTCTGCAGAAGCAAGGGGACAATGATCCATTACAGTTCTTATTAAAGAAATGAACTCTGCAGAAGCAATAGATCTTTCAATACTTCACGAATTTCTTTTGAAATATCATACTGGGTGCCCTAATTAGATGGCAGTTCCTAAAGATTTCCCCAATATGTACTTTTTCATTCCACCATCTTGACTTCCACAGACAGTCAGACACACATATGTGATCACTGGTAATCAAAGTGTGATGAAGAAAGTACGAGTAATGTCACAGATAAAAGACCTTTCTACTGTATACATTTAATTTCATAAATTCCCATAGCAGACTTCTATAATATCTGGGGAAGCCAAGCTACCTTTAATCTGCCCCATAGCATTGGACTTAGGAATTATACAATCACCCTAATGGCAGAGGGTATCATAGCCGTATCACAATCACAGCAAATTATTCATAATTCATATCAAGAAATGACATTTTCTCACATTTCAGAGAGGCAGGTGCCTCTGCCCAACAATTCCCCTCCCAGCACCTGCCAGTTTTAACTACACCCATGACCTAGCTCTAATATCAAGATCAAGTGTTTATTACTACGCCAAAAGTTATAACTAGTAGCAAAGGCAACTTTATTTTCTTATAAACCGCGCAGGGTGCTGGACTTGGCCCTTCACCGGCTACCAATCCCCTAGCCCCCAATTGATGAAATTAGCCCTTCACCAGCCCCGCCCAACAATCCCCTAGCCCCCGATTGATGAACTTGGCCTCCTCCCAACAATATCCTAGCAACCAGCCCAACAATATCCTAGCCACCAATTGATGACCTTGGCCCTTTACTAACTAGGAAAGTAAATTTGCAAATTGACCCAATCACAAGTCCACTTTCTACATCCAAATAAGCAGGCAGCAATAATCAATTCATCCCATCTAATATGATCCCATATTCACACAGAAAACAGCCAGCAACACCAGGAAACGAAAGTAGAAAATAGAAAGGAACTTACTGGAAAGCTCATCGACCTGCGCAGGAGTCAACTTGGCAGAGAATCCACTCGCAGCGTGCTTGTAGGTGTACAGTATCGCCTCCTTCGCGGCATCCTCACTTTTCCAACACAATCATACACGAAATTAGTCCATAAACCAAAACGTTCCTTCCATATGTACAAAATAGAAAAGAGAAGAGAAAAGAAAGGTAAAAGGGTACCTGCCAACGACAGAAGCGAGGGTTTTGAGATGAAAATCCTCGTGTTCTACGCCCTCGTCGGGTTTGTGGGTGTAAACGATGTAGACCTTCGCGTCGGACGTTGATTGGGGTTGGGAATCGGCCATCGCAGCGACGAACAAGAAGGACAGTAGCAGAATCGAAGGTACAAGGGTGAGAAGATTTTGGGTTTTCGGCATTTCGCTATGATCGTATTTATAGAATTTAGAACCGAAGATATTTGTGTAAAATTCTTAAGGGCGAAGGGTCCATATACTTATCCGTCTGCTCATTTTGTCTTTATTCCCAACAACGGGCTGCAATTACTCGTAGTCGACGCTACGCGTTACACACGTAAACACAATAGTTATTGCGTGCAACGTGGTCCACACAATTGTGCGGACCACGATTAAAAAACGACGTCGTTTTGTTTAATTTTATATTTTTGCACACCTAATTACAATATATATTTTTATAACTCATAATGTATATTAATTAAATTATAATGTACATTATTTTAAAACATAATGTACATTATTTTAAAACATAATGTACATTATATTATCCAATGTTTTATTATTCTAACACGTAATGTACATTATTTTAACACATAATATACATTATTTTAACATGTAATGTATATTATTTTAGAATATAATGTACATTATTTTAACACATAATGTACATTATTTTTTTACTCATAATATTCACGACGATATTTTAGATCGTGGTCTACACAATAATTTCCCCGCGGCCCTGCATCAACATTACTTCTTCTTTAGTTTTGAGCTAATCACCATTTTCGTTACTCAATTGTTTTCCAATTGTTAATATAATCTCTAATTTTCAATTCCAATCAATTTGATACTTAAATTATTTAAAATTTTGTCAACAAAACCCTTTCAGGGACCAAATGGTGATTTCTATATTTTTAAATTTCGTCAATTTGGTCCCTAAAAGGGTTTAATTGACGAAATTTTAAACAATTTGATGATTAAATTGGTTGAAATTGAAAACTAGAGACTGCATTGACAGTTGAAAAATAATTGAGAGATCAAAATGTTGATTTACCTTGTTTCATTAGGTTTGTCAACGTAACCTATACTAAATCTTAGATAAACATGCCAAGCACGTTGTGCTCAGATAGCATGTAGTGACTCTCCCATATAGGAGGTCATGAGATCGAACTTCAGTCGAGGTAGTCGAACTTCAGTCGAGGTAGTATTAACTCTTTGTGTTTACAATCTAATAAAATTAGTAATCGTAAAAAAATAAAAAATAAAAATCAGAAACATGTTCATATAGTTTCATTTCATAATCAATAAAAATTTTAAAAACGCATGATAAGTTCAATTTTAAAAAAAAATAAAAAAAAAATTGGTCAAGTTGACAAATTAAAAGAGTTAATTTCAGCAAAGGTCGTCTGATTATAGTGATTTTTCAAATTTAGTTCTCTTCATTTAATTTGGACAAATTAAACTTTTGACTATCAAAATGGTTCCACCAATGGTCCTTTCGTCAACTGTATTAGGACTCTATCATCATTAGTATTCGTTACCTATTATTATTAGTATTCGTCTTGTAATAGGTTTACTATTCACTACTATATATACTCTTGTACAGACTCATTATTATTCATTCAGATATATCGTATCCTCATCTGGTATCAGCAGGTTTCTCTCTCCTCTCTCTAATGGCGCACCTCGAATCTGATGACGGCTCTGTTGGTAGTTCTGAACGGACCGTTTCCGAGGCCGCGCTTGTTGCACCGTTGCAGTCGGGGGTGTCTTTCTCTCGGCGCATCACTTCGTCTCCATCAAGTTGACATCCCGCAATTTTTTGTTTTGGCGTACTCAGCTTCTTCCGTTCCTGGATGGCCAAGGGTTGTTGGGTTTTGTCGATGGTACTTCGGTATGTCCGCCGATCACCGCGCTTGCCGTGCCGCCTGCCGAGGGAGCCGTGCCTTCGTCGGCTTCGTCTTCCGCTGCTCGGAGTGCATGGCTCCGTCAAGATAAGGTCGTGCTCTCCTTATTAATCTCATCCTTGTCCGACGAGATGATGCACATCGCAATCGGTAAGTCCACTTCTCGGCATTTGTGGTTGGCAATCGAACAGGTTCTTGGTTCGACTACACGGGCTCGTGCCCTCCGGTTGGTGGGCGAGTTGCAAGGATTGCGGCAGGGGGATGCTTCGATCCCGGACTATCTTGGCCGTGCGCAGGTGCTTATCGAGGATTTAGCGCTTGCCGGCCGTCCGGTGACGCTAGAGGATCAGAATATGTATATATTCCGAGGCTTGCGGTCCGAATATCGTCCTTTGGTGGCGTCGCTCACAAGGGGTGCTCTGGTTCTCTGCCCGAGCTATCCGATTTTCTTGTTTCGCAGGCTTTTATATGTGTCGATGATGCTGGTGATGTTGCTGCTGCTCCGGTCGCCATGGCGGCTCAGCGAGGTGGAGGCCGTTCGGGCGGGCAGTAGCGTGGAGGCGGCAACCGCGGCCGTGGTCGCGGCAAAGGGCGTGGCGGTGCCAGGGCTGTCCAGTGCCATATCTGCTCCGGCGAGGGCCATTCGGCCGCTTCGTGCTTTCGCCGGTACGATGGAGCTCCGGGGCCGAGAGCGCATGTTACGTATCTTGTGGACGATGCGGCTTCGGTTAGCACTCAGCAATGGTTTCCCGACACTGGTGCGTCGAACCATGCCACCCCAGATCCGTCTTTGATGTCCTCGACGGTCTCTTATAACGGTCCGGATCATCTTCGTGTTGGTGATGGTAAGTGTTTACCTATTGTTGGTACTGGTTCGTCTTCGGTAGCCTCTTCTAAAACACTATTTCGGTTGTCTGATGTTCTTTTTGTTCCTGGGCTTTGTGCGTCTTTATTATCTGTGCAACGGTTTGCCCGTTATAATAATGTCTTCTTTGAATTTCACCCTGATTGTTTCTTTGTGAAGGATCGTTCAACCAGGGAAGTTCTGTATAGAGGGCAGGCTTCGGGGGGTCTCTATTCTTGGCCTGTTTCTCGTTCCAGTCCCGCTGCGTTAGTGGCTTCGCGTGTCTCCTCTGACGTTTGGCATGGTCGGTTGGGTCACCCTCATCCTCGTGTCTTGCGGCAGATTTTGAATTCGTGTTCCATTGATTCTAGTTTTAGTAATAGTTCGGTGTCGTGTCGTGCTTGTATGCTTGGGAAATCATCTCGGTTTCCCTTGCCTCGTGTCAATACTACTACGTCGCATGTTTTAGAGCTTATTTATACTGATATTTGGGGCCCAGCGCCTTCTCTTTCTATCAATGGTTTTCGTTATTTTGTTTTGTTTGTTGATGACTACACACGCTATGTATGGTTTTATCCTATGCGATTGAAAACTGATGTGTATGCTATCTTCGAGCAGTTTCGGTCACTAGTTGAGCGTTCATATGGTCGTAAGATTGTCTCTATACAATCTGATTTAGGGGGAGAGTATAAACGATTGCACCGTACTTTTGTCTCTTTGGGTATCAATCATAGGCAATCTTGTGCCTATACCCATGAGCAGAATGGTAGAGTTGAGCGTCAGCATCGTCACGTTGTGGAAACGGGTCTGGCTCTCTTGGCTCAGGATTCGGTTCCACAGCGATATTGGGATTATGCCTTTGAGACTGCAGTTTATCTCATCAATAAAATGCCTATTCGAGTTCTAGACAATGTCAGTCCTCATTATCGTTTGCATCATTCTAATCTTTCTTATTCCTTCTTGCGTGTGTTTGGTTGTCTCTGTTATCCTCTGTTGCGCCCGTACAATCGTAACAAGTTGCAGTATCGGTCATCCCCGTGTGTGTTTCTTGGTTATCCGTCTTCGTTTCGTGGTTATCGTTGTTTAGATCCTGCTACTAACAAGGTATTCATTTGTCGTCATGTACGTTTTGATGAGACCATATATCCGTTTGCTTCTTCTATGCCTTCTCAGGTCTCTAGCTCTCGCCCGGTTGAGCCGTGGGGTGTTGGTGCCGTTCGGGTTGGTGTTGGCTCCGATGTTTGTCCCACTGGACCTGATCCTCATCCGGAGTTGGACGCGGATTCCGGGGCTGCCGCAGCTGGTTCAGATTCTCACACCGTGACTGCCACGGCTTCGGAAGGGGCGGTCTCGGGTGCTCCTACTGCGCCCAAGCGAGGCCGCCGTACGGCGAAGCCTGTTCAGCCTCGGTCTCATGTCATGGCAACCCGTTCTCAAGGACCAACGCAGCATGTGGCTCTTATGACTGTTCCTGAACCGACTTGTTATTCTCAGGCAGTTCGGTATCCGGAGTGGCGTGAGGCCATGGATCTTGAGTTTAATGCCTTGCTCCAGAACCACACTTGGCGTCTGGTTAGTCGCACACCTGGCATGAATGTTGTGGGGTGCAAATGGGTGTTCAGAACGAAGCGCAAGGCCGATGGCACGATTGAGCGGCACAAGGCTTGATTGGTCGCAAAGGGTTTCAATCAAGTCGTTGGGCAGGACTTTTTTGAGACTTTCAGTCCTGTTGTCAAACCCACCACCGTGCGGCTTCTTCTCTCTTTAGCCGTTTCTCGCGGTTGGGTCATTCGGCAGTTGGATGTTCACAACGCCTTCCTCAATGGTAATCTTGCAGAGACAGTTTACATGAGACAGTCGCCCGGTTATGAAGACCAGTCACGGCCGGATGATGTGTGTTTGTTACAGAGGTCACTCTATGGTCTTAAGAAGGCTCCTCGAGCGTGGTTCAATAGGTTGCATGCTTTCTTGGTGTCGGTTGGTTTTTCACCCTCCAAGACTGATGTTTCTTTATTCATCTATACTCGTGCCTCTGTCTGTTTATATTTGCTTGTCTATGTAAATGATATCCTTGTTATGGGGTCTGATGCTTCGTGTGTTACTCGGCTTCTTACTGACTTAGCCTCGGAGTTTAAGATTCGTGACATGGGTGCTCCGTCTTTTTTTCTTGGCATTGAGACGGTCTCCCAGGATGGTGGTTTGTTTCTTTCTCAGCAGCGATACATGCGAGATATTTTGAGCCGTGCAGGTATGGTGGACTATAAACCGTTGGCTACTCCGGTTCCTGTGTCCCGACCTTCTTCTGATTCTGTGGTTCCCTATGCGGATCCCACGCAGTATCGCAGTCTTGCTGGGGCTCTACAGTATCTTACTGTTACTCGTCCGGATATCTCCTTTGCCGTGAATCGGGTCTGTCAGCATATGCACTCTCCAACCACTGAGCATTGGGCTATGCTCAAGCGTGTTCTGCGGTATGTAAAAGGAACTCTGCACTTTGGTCGTTTTATTCGTCCTTCCTCCTCTGTTGCGGTTCATGCCTTTTAGGATTCGGACTGGGCTGGTGATCCAGCTGACAGGAAGTCTACTAGTGGTTTTGCGGTTTTTCTTGGTGGCAATCTGATTTCCTGGTCTTGTCGGAAGCAACGCACGGTTGCTCGTTCGTCTACAGAGGCTAAATACAAGGCTCTGGCTGATGTGTCTGCGGAGGTCACCTGGTTGGTTTCTCTGTTGCACGAGCTTGGAGTGTCATTGGCTGCTCCTCCCACTCTCTGGTGTGATAATTTGGGTGCGACTTATCTCTGTTCCAACCCGGTGTTCCATGCTCGTACGAAGCATGTGGAAATTGATTACCACTTTGTTCGTGACAAAGTGGCGAAGGAGTTGCAGGTTAGCTTCATTTCCACAAAGGATCAGCTGCTGATGTGTTCACTAAAGCTCTCCCTGGTCCGCGTTTCTCTACTCTATGTGGCAAGCTCAATGTTGTTGCTAGTCCACCTTGTGCTTGAGGGGGAGTATTAGGACTCTATCATCATTAGTATTCGTTACCTATTATTATTAGTATTTGTCTTGTAATAGGTTTACTATTCACTACTATATATACTCTTGTACAGACTCATTATTATTCATTCAGATATATCGTATCCTCATCAACTGGACGTTATTTGAACATCAAAGTTAGGGATAAATTTGTCATTCTATTTTTTTGTGTGTTTTCTTCCTCCTCGATAGCAAACCACAATTCATCTTCAGCTTCCAAATAATAATTTTATCTTACCTTCCTCAAAGATTTTAAAATTAAAATTAAAAAAAAAAAAGAAAAAAAAAAGCTTCAGCCTTCAATCTCCATGGTAAAGCTTGAACTTTGTTTCATAGAATTTATTATTAATGGCAATTTGAAGATAAGAGTATCGTCGAAGATTCCGCCGGCGAGGAACAAACCGCGTAACCACAGAACCATTTTGTGAGTAGAAGAAGGCAACGAGATAAAGACTCTCGAGGATAAAGCTCCATTCCTGCCCAGGCGTTCTTAGAACCACTATCGGAGCCACCTGAAATCTCCGTGTAGTAAAATAAAAGGACAAAGACGAAGATAATTTTCAGCCTCGTCATCTTTGATGGTGAGAGTTCTATTTCACAGGGACGGAGCCAGAAATTATGTTGAAGGGGGAGGTGGGGCGTAAAAGTAGGGATAGATTCAGAAATTTTTTCCAAGGCGAAATATTAAAACAAAAGAGATAATTTAAAAATAAATAAATAAATTACCTAAGAAATATAATTGTAAATATTGTTAGATATATGAGCAAAAAGTAAAACACATCGAAACTTTATTCATAACAAAATATGAAACATAATTAATTTGATAAAAATAATTTGAATAGAAAATACATTATAAATTACACATCTCATTATAAATATAAAAGAATTTTATTATTATTATTATATATATATATATATATATATATATATATATATATATATATATATATATATATATATATATATATATATATATATATATATATATATATATATATGTGTGTGTGTGTGTGTGTGTGTGTGTGTGTTAAATATTAAATAAACTATTAAAAACTTGACTGTGTTGAAGCCAAAAAATTCAAAACCCCTAACCTTTATTATTATAACTAAACATGTACTTTACCAACTAATCTAACTCATTTCTTGTTGATTTTTAGTTATTTTTTATACTAATACTAAAACTTGTAATATATATACATATATACATATATACATACAAAGGTTATATGGGGTGGGGGTGAGGTGAGGGGGGCAGCTGCCCCCCTTTGACTCCGTCTCTGCCCTTTCATTATTAGCAGCCCACACTTCTTCTTCCAGAAGCTCTTTACATATTCACACAAACAGCCTGGTTCTCATGTGATCTTGACTATATATATATATATATATATATATATATATATATATATATATATATATATATATATATATATATATATATATATATATATATATATATATATATATATATATATATATATATAGAGAGAGAGAGAGAGAGAGAGAGAGAGAGTAAATACCAGCCAAGGTCCCTCGAGTTTGGTGGTTTCACCACCTATAGTCCCTAACTTCCGTAATTACCATCCGTTGTCCTCCGAGTTGCAAAAACTGACGTGCCACCGTCCTTCCGTTAGTTCCTACTGTCTAAGCCGTCAAAAAATAGGGGTAGAAATGTCATTTGGCAAAGTCAACGTAACATCCACCCTCCCTAGCCCATCTACGCCCGGAATCTCATCGGAAACAGAGGGTCCACAGTCTTCTTTGTCACTAGGTTCACAACTTTTGTCTTTGTCGTTTCTTCAATCTCCACAATCTCACGCTCATGCCGAATTCGATTTTGCCTTCTCCTTCTTCTTCTTCTTGTCATAGCTTAGTTTTTTTTTTTTTTTTTAATTTATTTCTCAGTAATTATTGCAAAGTAAATTTTAGGAATTTTTTCAAGAAAAAGTTTCTTTAGAAAGGATTTAATCAATGTCTGCTTCCATAGTGTCAATCACCGCCAATCCGTCCTCCGTCGCCCGCGCCGAACCGCCGTCGAGAAAAGGCAGCCCGGCGCTTTGGACATTGCCGAATCCAACTTAGCGGCCGTTGTCGCGTCTCCATCCACAGGCAACAATAAACAACCCGCAGGCGAGGCTGCTATCAAAGATCTAAGTCAACATTCAATCTAAACGGAATTTTTGCCTTTTGTTAACCATCGCCGCCACCACTCCCTTCTTTACCCCCTCACGGCTCTGTGGGTTAAGCTCACAAGACCCTTGTGTGTAAAGGGTTTGGGGTGGAAATCTAAGCCAAGAAAATGAAACCCAGTTGGCGCATTCCACTTAGCATTGAAGAAGCCATTTATTTACCACCAGAAAGGGAACCCACAAAAAAAAACCCCTGGTGGCTTAGAGGTTTTGCAATCAATTTCTTGAAATTAGAAAGAATATCAACACGAATAATTAAGTGGACATTGTGTAAGATGAAGACATATATGAGCGCTGGCTGGGGGGAATGGGGTTCGAGTTTTTACCCACGCCGCCGCCTCAGATTATTAAGAAATTATCGAGTTTTTACCCAGGGGGCTGGCTGGCGGTGAGGGTTCGAGAAATAAAAAAAAAAAAGATAAAAAACTCGACATGACTACGAAAGAGACGGTGAGGAGTTACATGTCCGGCGTCGAGAAAAATGGCCTGATTTGAACTATATTCAATGTGCCCTCGTCAAACCGATTGAATGTTGTGGTCAAACGAAAAATAAGATCGGCGGAAGGTATTTTGTGATTTTTAATTTGTGAATGCATGTTTTATTATATGGAAAATGACATATTTACCCCTACTTTTGATAGTTTAGACAGTAGCAATTAACGGAAGGACGGCTGTAGGTCAGTTTTTGCAACTCGAAGGATCACAGATGGTAATTACGGAAGTTTGGGACTATAGGTGGTGAAACCACCAAACTCGAGGGACCTTGGCTGGTATTTACTCTCTCTCTCTCTCTCTCTATATATATATATATATATATATATATATATATATATATATATATATATATATATATATATATATATATATATATATATATATATATATATATATATATATAGCGGTTGTGCGGGTGAAGGTTTCCTGTGCGGTTGTGCGGGTGATTAATGTGCGTGATTATTGTGCTTAAGATGCATGAAGTTTGTGCTTAATGTGCGTGAGTGTGTAATACTTAATGCGCGTGAGTTTTGTACTTAAGGTGCGTGAATCTTGTGCCTAATGTGCGTGAGTTTTGTGCCTAATGTGCATGAGTGTATACTTAATGTGAGTTGTTGTTGAAACTTTAAAGTGCATGAGTTTTGTGCTTAATGTGCGTGAGTTTTGTGCTTAAGGTGCGTGAGTCTTGTGCTTAAGGTGCGTGAGTTTTGTACTTAATGTGCGTGAGTGTGTACTTAATGTGAGTTGTTGTTAAAACTTAAGGTGCTTGTGCTTTTGTACTTAAGGTGCGTGAGTATTGTGCTTAAGATGCGTGACTTTTGTACTTAAGATGCGTGAGTTTGTGTTCTGAATGTATTTTGTTTGTGTGTTTAATGTGCATGTGTTGTGTACTTAAAGTGCGCCAATGTAATACTTAATGTGCGTCTACCCGCACAACCGCACGGGAAGCACCACCCGCACCTAATCCCTTCCCTATATATATATATATATATATATATATATATATATATATATATATATATATATATATATATATATATATATATATATATATATATATATATATATATATATATAAAGAAAGTTCAAATGCGTTGGGGTCTTCCCGTGCGGTGGTGCGGCAGAATTTCTAAATACACCAACAGTGTAAGAGAAACACACCACAATGAAATTCAAAAAAACATCAAAAAATACACAACAGACCCAAAAAATACACCATATAACTCATCACCCCTAGTGGTGTATTTCCAAACACTGTATGGTGTTTTTACTCATACCTAATGGTGTGTTTTTTGGTGATGGATACCTAATTTGTGTGTTTTTGTGGTGTATTTTTCTAACGTTGATGGTGTATTTGATGAACTATTGGTGACGCCACACCGCCGCACTTGAACCATCCTTTGGAAAAAGTTCCCATGCGGCAGACACTTCCAGTGCAGCGAGGTTACAGAATACACCAACAGTGTTATCAACATGCACCAACAGTGTAAGGGAAACGCACCACAATGAAATGCAAAAAAAAAATATCACAGGATACACAACAGACCCAAAAAATACACCATATAACTCACCACACCCTAATGGCGTATTTTCGAACACTGTAGGTGTATTTACTCACGCCTAATGGTGTGTTTTTGGTGATGCGTACCTAATTTGTGTGTATTTTTGTAATGTATTTTCCTAACGTTGATGGTGTATATTTGTTGAACTATTGGTGACGCCGCACCGTCGTACCTAAGGACACTACAAGAAAAATGCACATAGACAACACTAGAAAGACAACAGTTTTTAAGAAAAGTGATGTCTTTTGTATAAAAGACAACAGTTTGGTCCAAAACCGTTATCTTTGATGCAACACTTTTGTCAAAGACAACGGTTTTTACTTAACCGTTGTTATAAGTGTGTTGCCTTTGTGCATTTTGTGAAAAGACAACACCACAACGACAACGGTTTTTTAAAACCGTTGTCTATGTGCGTTTTTTTTTTAAATAAGACAACGGTTTTTTTAACTGTTGTCGTTGGTGTGTTGTCTTTAAGCGCACTGGAATACACAACACTAGAAAGACAACGGTTGTTAAAAACCGTTGTCTTTGTGCGCTTTAAAAAAAAAAAAAGACAACGGTTTTATTTAACTGTTGTCGTTAGTGTGTTGTCGTTAAGCGAACTCGAATACACAACACTAAAACGACAACGATTTTATATAACCGTTGTCGTTGCACGTTCTTTATTTGTTTAAGACAACGGTTTTATTTAACCGTTGTCTTTGGTAAGTTGTCTTTAAAAGACAACGATTTTAAAATATAAAATAATTTTTTACTAGGATGTTAACAACAAGAGTTGAACCTATGACCTAAAACTTAACAAGAAAGTAATATAACCAACTAAGCAACACAAACTCTTATGTTTAAAGGTGCAACATCTGGTATATAACTGGGTTGCTTCTGTGTTCTTTGTGAAAACCAAGACAACAAATTTAGAAAATAGTTAAAGAATTCCCCACAAGAAGAATAGAACCTAAGACCTTTGACATAATAAACTAAGCTAAACCCACCAAACCACACCAACACTTGTTTATTTAAGCGCAATATTTAGTATATTACCAGTTTGCTTATGTGTTGTCTTTGAGAACCAAGACAATGATTATATAAAATACGTTAAGAATGCCACCACAGAGGATAGAACCCAAAACCTTTAACATAACAAACAAAGCTAAATCCACCCAGCCACACCAACTCTTGTATATTAAAGAGTTAGACCTTATCTTTTAGTATACTTTAACAAAGAAAGAATACAATTCAAAAGTTAATTTAATAGTTTTATTTTCGTTCATATTTAAATATAAAATTATTCACCAAAATTTCAAAGTAAATTTATTAAAGTTTTATTTTCAATTATATTACAATTAAGACCAATCTATGAATTCAAAAAAATAATAATAATTATCAAGTATAAAAAACAATATGGGGTGGTGTTCATAATGGTGCGGTATGATGTGTAGGGGTTAAGGGCGGTATGATAGGGGCCGGGGTTGGTAATCGACTCTTTCGGCTAGCGCATGACTAACAAGGTTAGCTATATGTTGGTAATCGACCCTTCCGGCTAGCGCATGACTGACAAGGTTAGCTATATGTTGGTAATCGACCCTTCCGGCTAGCGCATGACTAACACGGTTAGCTATGTTGGTAATCGACCCTTCCGGCTAGCTCATGACTAACAAGGTTAGCTATATGTTGGTAATCGACCCTCCCGGCATGCCTGGGAAACGTTGAGAATGGATATGAAAGAGTAGTTGATCGATGCCGTACATTTAGCTATATCACATTTCTTTTGCCGAGATCTTAATTAGCTCTATGTTCATAATTACCAAACTATATATTCATAATTTTTGAATTGAAATGCATATTCATAATGATTGAATAACTCTGATATATATTCACAATTACAGAACTTTATGTTTATAATTTGCAATGTTCATATTCTCAAGTGTTGATAACTATATAGTTTATAAATTATGAATCAACAAAACAAATAAGATACGTACTACATTTTTAATAGTTTGTAATTTTGATTAGTTTTTTAATAATTTACAAAGAAATTTTTTATAATTTTTAATTTTGATTAGTTTTTTTTTTTTCTATTATTACTGATTAACTTTTTATAGTCAAAATAATGGTTGATATGCGACCATAACATTTATACTTAAATTTTTCCATACCGTGCGTCATACGGATAAAATACTATTATATATATCTTCCTTCATTTTAAGTTTTTTGTTTCCCTCCCAAAAAAAAAAAACTCACACAGTACACTTTTAGTGAAAAAAATTCAATTCCCTCCCAAATAAAAATTCCTAACACTTAGCGCGAAAAAAAGATTCAGTTCCTTCGCAAACAGCTTGAAACTCACACGGCGGTCCTTTGCAAAAACAAAACTCAGTAGCGGCCCTATGCAAAACACACAGCGAAAAACAGGGCGAGAACACAGTGGTAATCGTCGGCGGACTTCAATCTCTCGCCAACAAAGTGGTAACCGCCGGGGCCATCACCGCACTAGCGAAAAACACCGACGCTGTTTCTCCCTCGTCGGCCGGCCACCGCCGTCGGCGTCGCTACAGGCTAGTCATCTATTTTTTTTTTTTTTTTAAACCCTAATCCCTAATTTCTTAATTGTATTGTTGAATTTCCATATTTGAAAGCTATGAATGTTCTTAAACCCTAGGTTAGTTGTGGATTATTAGGTTAGTTTATGAGACAAGACCTGTATACGGTGTATATTATGTTGTGGATTATTATTATTATTATTCTACGAGTACTACGCCATAAGAGGCATCCGAGTTGACGGAGTCGAACTCGGCTTCGTTTCCTGCACTTTCAGAGTTCCTCATCGCCTCACCGTGAAAACAATCCTCTTCCATTTTCTTCAAATATTTCTTCTTTGTTTTTGATGTTTCTGAGTTGTCGATAATTGGAGAAATATTTAAATTTTAATTCAATTTTTGTAGGACAGAGAAGGGAAATTAGCATCGGGTGCGATTGCGAACCTGGTTGATGAAGTGGGAGGTGCGGTTGTACACGTGGAGGGTCTCCCCATGAATGTTTCTGTGGACATGTCAATCTCTTACCTTTCTCAACAGTTTATGAATTTCTTCTGATTTACCTTTATTTCTTCATCCTTTATCTCTATAATTATGTTATCATCTTTAATTTGTTACTTTGAGCTATTTGGATTTTGGGTAAGTGTTTCACATTGATCTGAAGACCCATTCCTGATTGATTTCACACTTGAACTGCAACTTCTGAATTTTAGTCCCAGGAATTGCATCATTTCACCCGGTGTATATATAGTCTATAGGCTACAAATTGGAAAAATGTATTTTTACTTTTTTTTATTAAGGTTTAGAAGCAATCTAAGTAGAATTCTCTTCAGTTTTATAGAAAGAAGAGAATCGGGGTTTTCTCAAGCCATATCATGTTGTTGTTGGAGATGCAATGCCACTGGAAAATACTATTATTATCTAATTAAGATGAAAGAAAGGGATAAAATGCATTCCATCTTAAGTAAGGCTGATAATGTAGTGTTAGAATCGTTAAAGCTGCAATCATCCCTGTTGCGATAGAAAAAAGATGAGGGGGAGGGGGGAGAAGAAAATAAACAGAAACAACATTGATCCTGGAACTAGGAAGGGAAAACTCTATGATACAATGTTCTTTCCTAGGCTTCACAATTTGAACTTAAAGCTGGCATTTGCTTATGTGTTTGAATTCCTCTTTTTCTTGTTTAGCTTTCCACCATGGTCTGGTTTTGTTTGATTGATTACTAAGTGTTGTTTTACCTGTTTAGCTTTCCATCATGGGCTGGTTTTGAAAGTAAATCGTACTTGTTGGATTACTAATTTTACGTCTACCTCTTCTTATGGCTTACTGACAGGACGAATTGGAGATCGTTGGACGATGCTTAGGTAAAAGAGGAGGGTACTCCGGAACGAGTGTGCTGGTGAGGAACAAGTTGACTGGGGAACTTATTGCTGAGGGCCGGCATTCGTTGTTTGGTAGACATGTCAGTAAGATGTGAAAGCATGTTCTAATGCTTTTGGGGGAAAGCATGTTCTAATGCTTTTGTTCCCTTAAAGCATAGAGACATAAACTCTTAATAACATGACTACTGCATTACCTTTTTCCTGTACATTCTGGTTTCATTGCTGCAATCAGACTTCATCTGTAGTTCAATAGTAATATATATATATATATATATATATATATATATATATATATATATATATATGTAGCGTATTGATATTATATACAGAGTAGTATTTAAGCATTTCATTGAATTAGAGTCTGAATGTTGAGAGTAGATGAGCTTTCAACATAGTTGAGCATTGTAATAGTTACAGCTAAATTTACCAGCTAAATACAGAGTAGTATTTAAGCATTTCATTGAATTTGGTTTTTTCTTTTTTGTTTTTTTCCTTAAGATTTGTGAAAAATATAAATATATTAATACCTCATATTTCTCCAGCATGATCAAGACATTAGAGAGGTACCAGAAGTGCAACTATGGAACACCAGAGACAAATATATCTACAAGGGACGCTTTGGTACGTATTTCCCAACTATTTCTACAATTCCCTTTAATAATTTATTTTAATGGGTAATACGAGAAGTGTTTTACTTATAAGATTATTGTTTATAAATTGCTTATTACCATATATTTTATTAATTTTCACTTGAAAATTTAACACTTAAAATTATTGAAAGCATTTGAGGGAAAAATGTGCAAGTTTATTATAAAAATTTAGTGGGCATGGTGTGTATATTTTACTTGAAAGTGCTTGCATAACTATATCTTTTCTTTTAAATGCTAGAGTGATCTCCATGGCGTTTCACTTGCTCCTTCATCTTTACTTGGGATGGCAACCTTCATTCCACCAGGTCAAATTGCTGCATTGCATCCATTTTTAATGCATCAATAGGGAGTAGGTATGATTTGATCATTAGAACGTTGTGATCATTTAGATTTGGTTCGTGGAATTGTTTTTTGTAGTATTATGACTTGGATGATATACGATTCGATTTGAATTGGTCATGGAAGTATTTAGACTTGTTAATTAATTTTTTTGTATTTTGAACCTTAGCTTGTGCAAAATTATGCAACTACACTTAGCCATGGTGAATGGATAAATTGATTTTTTATATGATTAAAATTTAAGCAGGTTAAAAACCGTTGAGACAACGTTTAAAAACCGTTGTCTATTTTACAATAGACAACAATTTGAAACTGTTGTATTTTTTACAAAAACAACAGTTTATGGGCGTGACAACAACGGTTTCAACAACACACAATAGACAATAGTTTATAACTGTTGTCTTTTAAAAAAGAGACAACAGTTAAAAATTGTTGTCTATGTGCATCACTTTTAACAACACCGATTTTAACAACATTGAATAAACAACGGGTCAAAAACCGTTGTCTTTGAAAGAAACAACAAGGGTTTAAAACCGTTGTCTATGTTCGTGACTTTTAACAACACCGGTTTCAACAACACTTAATAGACAATGGTTAAAACACCGTTGTCATTTATAGAAAAGACAACGGTTAAAAACCGTTGTCTATGTGCGTGACTTTTAACAACACCGGTTTCAACAACACTTAATAGACAACGGTTAAAACACCGTTGTAGTTTATAGAAAAGACAACGGTTAAAAACCGTTGTCTATGTGCGTGACTTTTAACAACACCGGTTTCAGCAACACTTAATAAACAACGGTTAAAAAACCGTTGTCGTTTCTAGAAAAGACAACGGTTTAAAACCGTTGTCTATGTGCGTGACTTTTAACAACACCGATTTCAACAACACTTAATAGACAACAGTTAAAAAACCGTTGTCGTTTCTAGAAAAGACAACGGTTATTAACCATTGTCTATGTGCGTGACTTACAACAACACCGGCTTCAACAACACTTAATAGACAACGGTTAAAAACCGTTGTTGTTTCTAGAAAAGACAACGGTTAAAAAACCGTTGCCTATGTGCGGGACTTACAACAACACCGGCTTCAACAACAGAAATTATACCCCTACGACAACGGTTATTAACCGTTGTCTATGTGCATTTTTCTTGTAGTGGGACATCGCCGCACCGGAACCTAACTCTCTCTCTCTCTCTCTCTCTCTCTATATATATATATATATATATATATATATATATATATATATATATATATATATATATATATATATATATATATATATATATATATATATATTGGTTCAAATAAGAACAGGTTTTTCCTTGCGGTCGGTGCGATTTGCACCGTTAGGTATGCATAATATACCACACAGTGTTTGAAAATGCACCAGAATGAAATGTCACAAAATGCACCACATACCAAAAAAATGCACAACAAATAATGATGTATTTTCGAAAACTGTGTGTTGCATTTATGCATACCTAATAGTGTAAATAGCACAGACCGCACGGGAAAACCTGTTCTCACTAGAACCTGACTATATATATATATATATATATATATATATATATATATATATATATATATATATATATATATATATATATATATATATAGATTTAGGATCATATGAGAGCACTTGCTTAGGTGAGAACGTGAGAGCAAACCGTGTGCATCCATCTAATATTTTTAATGGTCTAGATTAGATTAAGTATGTGCGAACGCAAATTAAATGTGTGCGAACGCGAATTAAATGTGTTGGCATACATTTAATTCGCGTTCGCACACACTTAATCTAATCTAAACCATTAAAAAATATTAGATGGATGCACACGATTTGTTCTCTCTCTATATATATATATATATATAAAATAATAATAATAATAATAATAATAATAATAATAATAATAAAATAGGGATTTATAATTTTAGAAAAATAATCCCGAAACAAAAGAATAAACACAAGGAATAATTTAAAGTCGCATGTAACACACATTTTCCTTAAAACCAATTCGCTACGTCCTGAGGGTGTTATGAGCGTTGCAGTATTAGTCTGCTAGGATAAAATGATTGATAACTTAATGTTTGAGCACTCAAATAAATAAGTCTGGCGAAACTAAAACACAAGGAGAGCACTTTGACTTTTTCGGAAGTGTTGGCAGAATATCATAAGAAAATATTGATTTTCGCAATATAGAAGAGAAGAAAATCAAACAAAAGTTTTGAAGTGTTAAAAAATTCAACTCAAACAATCTGCCCAACACCAAGCTTTTTATAGGAGAACTATAAATTAATTACCATTCAATAATGACATTAACATCCGAAATAAATTCATATTTGTAACCTTCATAACTGACAACTTAATCTGGAGTTTAACATAACTGTTACAACTGTTAATTATTTTAAAAAAAATTAGAATTAATTCCTACATATCAGAATTAATTCCTACTAGGAAGAACTTGAATACACTTTAACCCGACTCAAATCAGAAGTGAACCCAAATATATTTGTACCATAAAATAGCCACTTAAATGTAATTTTTTGCTAAAAATTTAAACATCATTTACCTTATTTTTGTGGTATAGACACAACTAATATGAATATTTTATTAATTATGTACAGAACTAATATGGGAAAAAAATGTTAAATACACAACGAATGGATAAAAATTTGATTTACTCAACGATGTTCGCCATGACAGGTGGAAAATGATGATAATTAGTTATGTGGTATAGACACAACTAATATGAATATTTAAAAAATTATGTACACAACTAATATGGGCAAAAAATGTTAAATACACGACGAATGGATAAAATTAGACCTGACAATTATAGACACGACACGAAAATAACGGGTTAGTGTTTAGCCTTAATGTGTCCTGGATTGTTAACGGGTTGACCCGTTAAAAACCCATTATGTTTCGTGTCTTAACGGGTTGACCCGTTAAACCTATTAAGAACCCGTTAATATTATCGTGTTAACCCGTTAACACGAACCCGTTTACACGAACATGTTTATAACCCGCTAAGAACCATTGTCATTTAGGTAAGAACTATTCTCATGAATGAGATTACAAAAGATATTATGAACATGACTAAGGATGGATTTACTACATTAGAACAAGATCCTACACGAATTGTTGATGCGTAACAATTTGAAATTTGATTTTTTTTTTTTTATGTTCAATTTTATTCTAAGAACTAGTATGTACTCCTTTAATTATGCTTTTTTGATGTTATTTTATCATTTTATGAATGTTATGAATTGAATATTTTTAAGTTTGTTTGATGGATTGAATTGTAGGTTTTATATATATATATATATATATATATATATATATATATATATATATATATATATATACATATATATATATATATATATATATATATATATATATAACTTAACTTTAAATTTTAATTTTTTTAAATATATTAATAGAAATTACGGGTTTAAACGGGTTTCTTGTTGACACGACTTAAAACATGTTAACAAAACGTGTTTATCGTGTCAATCCGTTTAACCCGTGAGATCAAACCGTGTGCATCCATCTAATATTTTTTAATGGTCTAGATTATATTGAACACGAATTAAATGTGTGCGAACGCGAATTAAATGTGTGCATACATTTAATTCGCGTTCGCACACACTTAATCTAATCTAGACCATTAAAAAATATTAGATAGATGCACACGATTTGTTCTCTCTCTCTCTCTCTCTCTCTCTCTCTCTCTATATATATATATATATATATATATATATATATATATATATATATATATATATATATATATATATATATATATATAAAATAACAAAATAGGGATTTATAATTTTAGAAAAATAATCCCGAAACAAAAGAATAAACACAAGGAATAATTTAAAGTCGCATGTAACACACATTTTCCTTAAAACCAATTCGCTACGTCCCTAGGGTGTTATGAGCGTTGCAGTATTAGTCTGCTAGGATAAAATGATTGATAACTTAATGTTTGAGCACTCAAATAAATAAGTCTGGCGAAACTAAAACACAAGGAGAGCACTTTGACTTTTTCAGAAGTGTTGGCAGAATATCGTAAGAAAATATTGATTTTCGCAATATAGAAGAGAAGAAAATCAAACAAAAGTTTTGAAGTGTTAAAAAATTCAACTCAAACAATCTGCCCAACACCAAGCTTTTTATAGGAGAACTATAAATTAATACTATTCAATAATGACATTAACATCCAAAATAAATTCATATTTGTAACCTTCATAACTGACAACTTAATCTGGAGTTTAACATAACTGTACTGTTACAATTGCTAATTCTTTTTAAAAAAAATTAGAATTAATTCCTGCATATTAGAATTAATTCCCACTAGGAAGAACTTGCATACACTTTAACTCAACTCAAATCAGAAGTTGACCCAAATATATTTGTACCATAAAATAGCCACTTAAATGTCATTTTTTGCTAAAAATTTGAACATCATTTACCTTATTTTTGTGGACACAACTAATATGAATATTTTATTAATTATGTACCGAACTAATATGGGAAAAAATGTTAAATACACAACGAATGGATAAAAATATGATTTACTCAACGATGTTCGCCATGACAGGTGGAAAATGATGATAATTAGTTATGTGGTATAGACACAACTAATATGAATATTTAAAAAATTATGTAAACACAACTAATATGGGCAAAAAATGTTAAATACACGACGAATGGATAAAATTAGACCTGGCAATTATAGACACGATCCGTTAACAGGACACGAAAATAATAGGTTAGTGCTTAGCCTTAACGTGTCCCGGGTTGTTAACGGGTCGACTCGTTAAGAACCCATTATGTTTCATGTCTTAACGGGTCGACCCGTTAAACCTATTAAGAACCCGTTTAATCCGTTAATATTATCGTGTTAACCCGTTTACACGAACATGTTTATAACTCGTTAAGAACCATTGTCATTTAGGTAAGAACCATTCTCATGAATGAGATTACAAAAGATATTATGAACATGACTAAGGATGAATTTACTACATTAGACCAAGATCCTACACGAATTGTTGATGCTTAACAATTTGAAATTTGAATTTTTTTTTTTTTGTGTTCAATTTTATTCTAAAAACTAGTATGTACTCCTTTAATTATGCTTTATTGATGTTATTTTATCATTTTATGAATGTTGTGAATTGAATATTTTTTAGTTTGTTTAATGGATTGAATTGTAGGTTTTTTTTTTTTTTTTTTTTTTTTTGTTTATATAACATAACTTTAAATTTTAGTTTTTTTTTTTTAAAATATATTAATAGAAATTGCGGGTTTAAACGGATTTCGTGTTGACACGACTTAAAACATGTTAACAAAACGTGTCTATTGTGTCAATTCCTTTAACCCGTTAACAAATCGTGTTCGTGTCGACCCGTTGAAAAATGGTGACAGGTAATAGTGGGGTGAGAGAGGCTCGAACTTTCAACCTTAGGATAACTCAGAGGCTATGAGACCTATGTACTAGCCAACTACACCACCACCCCTTGTACTTAAATTTTAGATCGTTCTTCTATAAATTGGTTTGTACAAGTGGAAGATCCGAAAAAGATGATAACTAATTGTGGGGTGAGAGAGGCTCAAACTCAGGATAACACAGATGCTATGAGACCTATGCGCTAGCAAACTGTGCCACCACCCCCTTTTTTTTTTTTTTTTTGAATATTACTGGCCCTATTATATTGTAGTATCTGTTCATATACTTTCTCAACTTACTGAAACACAAAGAACCAATAACGCCTCCACTGAGGCTCGAACTCATAACCTTCCAAATGGAAGTCCAACCCGGGCGCCACCACCCCTTGTTTTCCAGATTTATATCATTCTTCTATACACCTATGTTGCTTGACCACATTGTGATAAATACGCGGTATATATTTACTTTTACTAAAATCGTCTTTAGATATGGTCAAACATGAAGGAACAATGAGATGTAAACAATATGGGCCTATTAGTCTCTGTAACGTTTCGTATAAATTGATTACGAAAGCTATGACTAATCGTCTTAAGCGTATCATGAGAAAAGTTGTTGAGGCCTTTCAGAGTAGTACAGTTTTGTTCCTGCAAGGCAGATCTATGACAATGTGGTGATTTTTCAGGAAGTCATTCACACCCTCAGACAAAAGAAAGGTGCTCAACGAAATATGCACTACTACAGAAATGATATACTACGTCGCTTAATAGAAGGTGGTTTCTTAAATAACCGCCTTCTATTATATTTTGTTATACTACGACACATAATAGACGTCGGTTTTCTAAATAACCACCTTCTATTATATACTACGGACATAATAGACGGCGGTCTTTAAATAACCGTCTTCTATTATATACTACGACACTTAATAGACGGCGGTCTTTAAATAACCGCCGTCTATTATATACGGCGTCACTTAATAGACGGCGGTTGTTAAATAATTGCCTTCTAATATATATTTACGTCACTTAATAGACGGCGGTTTTAAATAACCGCCTTCTAATATATATTTACGCCACTTAATAGACGGCGGTTTTAAATAACCGCCGTCTAATATATATTTACGTCAATTAATAGACGGCGGTTCTTAAATAACCGCCGTCTAATATATATTTACGTCACTTAATAGACGGCGGTTTTAAATAACCGCCTTCTAATATATATTTACGCCACTTAATAGACGGTAGTTTTAAATAACCGCCATCTAATATGTATTTACGTCAATTAATAGACGGCGGTTCTTAAATAACCGCCGTCTAATTTATATTTACGTCACTTAATAGATGGCGGGGTTAAATAACCGCCTTCTAATATATATTTACGTCACTTAATAGACAGCGGTTTTAAATAACCGCCTTCTAATATATATTTACGTCACTTAATAGACGGCGGTTCTTAAATAACCGCCTTCTAATATATATTTACGTCACTTAATAGACGGCGGTCGCCGTGTAAAGGTGTGATACTCCATATTTTTTTGGGCATTGTATGAGGACCGTATGTGCATATGACTAATTTTATTAAATTTTCCTAAATCAATATTATTCATTAAGCTTAATAGTTTCTTAATCCAAGAAAACCTAGTATTTTCTAATTATATACATGTGCACGTATATTATGTTCCTACATAGCATAATTAACTATTTCTTTTGTGGTCTGATGGTATCCGGTATGGATCTTCAAAAAGGCAAGCTCAGGATCGATTCCCATCCCAAGCGTGGGTTGAAATTTTTGCTCATAAAAATGATCGAGCCTTTGTGGAGGCAAAAATACATAGCAGAATTATAAAATGTGATTTTATTTTATTTTCTTTTAAGGTGAAAAATATATGTATAGACAGCGGTTCCTCAAGACAACCGTCGTCTATACATATGTATAGACGGCGGTTCAATGTTTGAACCGCCGTCAATACATATGTATTGACGGCGGTTCTTACATTGAATCGCCATCTATTCATATGTATAGACGGTGGTTCTTATATTGAATCGCCATCTATTCATATGTATAGACGGCGGTTCTTATATTGAACCGCTGTTTATACATATGAATAGACGGCGGTTCCTCAAGAAAAGCGCCGTTTATACATATAATTGTTGAGATTACACGACATACATCGTGAGATTAGACGACATTTAGCAACCGTCGTGTTTTAGAACTATACACGGCGGTTCAAATAACCGCCGTAGAAAGTTTTTATTTACAAAGGCGGTCACTTACACGGCACTTCAAGAACCGCTTTGTATTTATAAAAATAACCGCCGTGGTAAGTGTGTTTTGTAGTAGTGATGGTAATAATAAAGATTGATTTAGAAAAAGCTTACGATCCGCTCTCATGAGATTTTATACGATCAGGAGGCACTACTGGAAATTCTGAAATTTCCGACCACCTGAAAGTGATCTTAAATCAAGTTGAAAGTCTTGTTCCGACCACTTTTGATATCCGGAAAAACCTTTGTTGCTATTTCCGACCACTTTTTGGTATCAACTTAATTTAAGATCATTTTAAGGTGGTCGGATATTTCAGAATTTCCAGTAGTGAGGTCAGTCTCAAGAGCACTTGAGTGAGGAACCATTATGCAATGTATCGAGTCCACTAGGTTGTCTTTTATTTGGAATGGAGACCAGACCGAGTACTTTTCTCTTGGTAGAGGCATCCGACTAGGGGATCCGATCCCATGTCCCCTTATATTTTTCTACTCTCCATGAAAATGTTAAGCCATTTAATTAATGATGCAGTTAGCGAAGACAGATAGAGGGGAATTAGATTGTCTAGATGATCAGGGCCAATTATCTCTCATCTTTTCTTTGCAGAAGTGGGAATAACACTTTATTCTGGACGGAACATTGGCTCATGGGAGATAGCTTGGAATGGTATGCGAATGTGGATGTGCCAGAAGAGGAACGTGAGGCTAGGGTGGCTGGCTACTTGAACACTGAGGCTAGATGGGATGAATATCTTTTACGAGGCATAGGCGTACGTGGAGAATGCTCATCCTTATTTGGGGTTACAATATGGTGGATATAAAAGTGGAGAAATGAAGATATCTTTAAGGGAGTGGCTAATAGTGTTCACAAGACAAACTGGATTAGAACGCATGTTGTTGAAGTGACTGGATAGGGCTTTTTATAGGAAGATGAAACATGTTAGCTGTGCAAATAATACTACAAGGAGCCTCTTTCGTTGGAATAAGTCGACAGATGGCTGGTTAAAACTTAATATTGTTGGAAGCAGGATGTGCATACGGGGAAGGTTGGCTGTGGGGGACTGTTGCGAGATAGAAATGGGGGTTCATCTATAATATTGGTGAGGGTTCAATTCGGCTGCGGAAGTTGAGGCTTGGGGAATTCCCAAAGGCCTTAAGTTAATCTGGGATCATGGCTACCGGAAAGTGATGCCAAGAAGGTGGTGGATTGGATTATTATTAACTAGTAATTCACCCGCGCGATGCACGGGAAAAAATTATGTTATTATAAATATAAATAAAAAATAGAAAAATTAAAATATTTTAAATTATTTAATATAATAATATTTTTGAGCTTCCATTGGTCAAGTATTTATTATTTTTATAGAATACAAAATTACAATTAAAATTAAAATTATAATTTTGTATGGTTAATATAATCTCTAATTATGTGCATATTCAAATAAACTTATAAAGAGAATTTGCATAATTACATTGATTTATTCTTAATTGTATTTCATCTATATTATAATTTTCACAATACGAATAATAACTAAGATAATTACATTTAGAAAGCAAATTTCAAATTTTGTATGTGTAAATTTAAACTCTAATTGAACACATTTTTTATATGATTATATAATATATAGCTATTTTATTTTTCAAAAGTATGTTTTTTATATGATTATATAATATATAGCTATTTTATTTTTTAAATGTTGTGTTTTTTTTTTTTATAAGGGAAAATGGCATTTTTTCCCCCTGAGTTATATACCTATAGCATTTTTTCTCCCTAAATTATTGAAGTGGCTGTTTTCCCCCTGAAATGTTAAATGGACATATTTATCCTTAAACTAAATATTTAATTTATTTTTTTTCTCCAATAAATTACGACGATAATTTGGTTCAAACCAAACAAACACTATAGCAACCAAACCGAAATATTCCAATTACAATTTAGAATCGAAATCCGATATTTAGAGTTTATTAAAATCGTGAACCAGAACGGACGGTTCATGTTCCGAACTGAAAAAATAAAATACATATATTGTTGAATTTATACTATTTTAAAATAAAAATAAAATTTTAAAATAAAGACGGTTCAAAATCGCGAATCGGATCCAGAACCGCCGGTTCACGGTTCAAGATTCAATTTTTTTGATACATAATTTTAATAAATTGACATTTAAATATTGGATTCTAGATCTGAATTATAACCGAAAACAATTAATTCGATTGCTATAGTATCCGGTTCAATTCAAACCGAACCGTGGTCATCCCTACATATACGCAATAATTTGTTGGAGAAGTAAAATAAATAAAATAAATAAAATATTTACTTTAAGGGTATAAATGTCAATTGAATATATCAAGGGGGAAAAAGCACCACTTTTAGAATAACTGGGGGGGCTAATGCGCTTACCTAAATAATTGAGGGGGGAAAAGTGCTATAAGTATATAACTCAGGGGTAAAAAGTGCCATTTTCCCTTTTTATAATAAAAGATGTTGTGGCATTAATTGTAGCATTAATTATTTCCCAAACCATATAGCTTTATTATATAAAGGATGATGGTAGTGTCCTACCTAATGTTAACGTGGCAAATATCATTAGCAAGTGTAAGTCATGGATTCGAAAAGATTGGGATGTTCAAGTTGTGCATGTATATCGTGGTGAGTAGAACACAGTGGTAAATTGGTTGGCTAAGAAAGTTCTTGAGTGCCCTCGGGGCTTAAGAATGATATGATTTCTCAACGGAGACTAAGATCATTGGGCTTCTGAACAATGACTTCATGGGTATACTGAGGAAAATACTAGATGTACTCCCATTTCTTACTTTCAACTTTTACTCCCTCTCACAAATTCTTGATGTAGTCACATTCACGGAGACCCATATGATTAAAATAACCCATCTTTGTTTGTTATGTCATGGAGTAAAAGTGATAGAGTAGAATTTTGGAGTACATGTAGTAGAGTAGTGAACTAGAGTAGTGAATCTTGTGGGTTAATATACTTGGATAGATTATGAGATTCACACCAGAAACTTTAGTGCAATTTCTCCTTTCACGAAGAATAAAATTACATTTGTACCTCGATTTTCCTCAAGATTGACATTAGTTCAGTCGTTGTCCTTTACCTTTGCTCCACTTCAATATCTCTCTTAGTTAAATTTTGTTTATATTTATTTTTCTTATTACTTTCATTAATTATGTTACAATTGAACTAATTTCATATGAATCAATCCAAGTTATTGCTTAACACCTCATTCCATAGTTGATCGTTAATGCTGGAATCAATTTACAATAGTTTTAATTTTTAATTCACTAACTACTTATTATATATTTAGCTATCACATTTTCACACTAACAATTAAAAAAAAAAAAAGAGTACTCTTTGATCTATTGTATAATAATCAAACATGGAATACATACACACACACACACACACACACACACACACACATATATATATATATATATATATATATATATATATATATATATATATATATATATATATATATATATATATATATATTGTGTGTGTGTGTGTGTGTGAGAACAGGGGATGCGGTTTGTACCATTAGATATGTATAAATGCACCACACAGTGTTTGAAAATGCACCAGAATGAAATGTCACAAAATGCACCACACACCAAAAAAATACACGTATCACACATTTAATGGTGTATTTTCATACACTTTATTGTGCATTTATGCGAACCTAATGGTGCAAACCGCACCGACCGCACGAGAAATCATGTCCTCACAGAGCCACAGGAACCTGACCATATATATATATATATATATATATATATATATATATATATATATATATATATATATATATATATATATATATATATATATATATATATATATGAGCGCGCTCAGGTGAGAACGGGTGCCCAGGAAAGAATTAACTACAATTTTCCATGGTAGACTGTGTACATTGTAGGCAAGGACGGAGCCAAAGGGGGGGCAAGAGGGGCAGTTGCCCCCTCACCCCACCTCCACCCTCATCCCATATATAATCTTTGTATGTATATATGTATATATAGTACATGATGTAGTATTAGTATAAAAAAACTATTAATGTCAACAAAAAATGAGTTAAATTAGTTGGCAAAGCATATGTTTGGTAATTGTAAAAGTTAAGGGTTCAAATCTTTAACATCACATAATTTTACACACACACACACATACACACACATACACACACATACACACACACACACACACACACACATATATATATATATATATATATATATATATATATATATATATATATATATATATATAACATTCTTTTGTATTAATAATGAGATGTGTAATTTATAATGTGTTTTCTATTCAAATTAATTATGTTTCATATTTTGTTATGAATATTTTTATAAAGTTTTGATGTGTTTTATTTTTCGCTCATATCCAACAATATTTACAACTATATTTCTTAGGTAATTTTTCTTTAATTATTTCTTTTGTTTTAATGTTTTGCCTTTACTGAAAAAATTTTCTAAATCCGTCCCTACTTCGCCCCCCTCCCCCCTCAACCAAATTTCTGACTCCGTCCCTGACTGTAGGTGTGTCTGAAATATTATATTGTGTACATTCATGTATAAGTTCGCAAGTTTTCACGGGGAGGATTCTTTTATATATATATATATATATATATATATATATATATATATATATATATATATATATACACACTGTAAAGGAAATAAGTAAAAAAGACTGATTTTAATATGGAAAATTGGAAGGAAAAAGTATAAGTTTTTTTGTTTCTTTTACTTAGTCAAACAAAAATTCACTCTACTATATTATTATTGTAGCTAGTACATATACATTTAGAAGCCGTTAATGAAGCTTTATATATTGCTATATAAAAAACAAATAGAGGGGAATAAAACTAGAAAAGGTAGGCTACAAGGGTTATTTCTTGAGAGTGAGAAGGAACTTTGGGTGTATGTGGCAAGTCCCTTTTTCATTTGTATCATTCTTTTTATATAGATATATATATATATATATATATATATATATATATATATATATATATATATATATATATATGAAGGTTAGAGGGTAAAATATGAAAATTACTACTTGAACTTTAAAAGGGATTTATTTAATTTATATGGTAGAATCTATCGACAAATTATTGTGTGGATCATGGTCCACACAATGTTACGTGGGTAATAAAAAAAATATTTTTAATATACTAAATGTACATTATTTTTGTACTGAATGTACATTATACAATATAATATACACTCATAACAAAAATAATGTACATCTCCTAAATATAATGTACTTTATTTGTGTACTGAATGTACATTATTTTACAGTAAACAAAATATGATCCACACAATTTGTGTTGACATGATCCACACAATAATGATTGGAATCTATCATCTTGGGTCAATGTTTATGAGCTAATAAATCTTTTGAACTTTGAAATTTATTAATTGGGTCTTGATGGGTACGTGAAAGTGTTACCCCAACAATTAATTTACTTTCGACCACTTATGTGTAATAGCCCCCTAACAACACAGGAAATATAAATCACCCACCCTAGTGAGACCGGCAAATTATGCTGTGCATTCGTACAGATGCAAAACGACAGCGTTTTGCATCAAAACGTGCGTCCTATTTAAAAAAATCAGTATCGATTCCCAACAACAACATTATGTTATTTATTTTTTAGTTCATTCATTCTGAATTTTCAGTTATGAAATTTTGGATTATAGTTATGTAATTCTGGATGTATAGTTATACAATTCTGGATGTGTAGTTATGAAATTATGGATGTGTAATGCAATTCTAGATTTATAGTTATGAAGTTATGGATGTGTAGTTATGCAATTCTGGATGTATAGTTATGAAGTTGTGGATGTGTAGTTATGCAATTCTGGATTTATAGTTATGAAATTATGGATGTGTAGTTATGTAATTCTGGATGTATAGTTATGAAGTTATGGATGTGTAGTTATGCAATTCTGGATTTATAGTTATGAAATTACGGATGTGTAGTTATGTAATTCTGGATGTGTAGTTATGAAGTCATGAATGTGTAGTTATGCAATTCTAGATTTATAGTTATGAAATTACGGATGTGTAGTTATGTAATTCTGGATGTGTAGTTATGAAGTCATGAATGTGTAGTTATGCAATTCTAGATTTATAGTTATGAAGTTATGGATGTGTAGTTATGCAATTCTGGATGTATAGTTATGAAGTTATGGATGTGTAGTTATGCAATTCTAGATTTATAGTTATGAAGTTATGAATGTGTAGTTATGCAATTCTGGATGTATAGTTATGAAATTATGGATGTGTAGTTATGCAATTCTAGATTTATAGTTATGAAATTATAGATGTGTAGCTATGTAATTCTGGATGTATAGTTATGAAATTATGGAGGTGATGAAATTATGTATG
The DNA here is from genome assembly GCF_001879475.1 of Ipomoea nil. Classification (NCBI taxonomy): domain Eukaryota; kingdom Viridiplantae; phylum Streptophyta; class Magnoliopsida; order Solanales; family Convolvulaceae; genus Ipomoea; species Ipomoea nil. The sequence continues at coordinate 354,682 of NW_017619843.1, read as the reverse complement.
TGTAGTTATGCAATTCTGATTTTTTTTTTTTTTAAAGTTAGACGTCAAAACGACGTCGTTTTTGCATCCGTATGCACCATGCGATGCACCATGCATGGTGCATACAGATGCACAGCATAACGATTGAGTGAGACCCCTGTGTAATAGCTATAAAACAATATATTTTTTGAGTGATTAAGAAATTCCACAGTGAGTGTATTATGCATGAAGTAAACCCCGCCTTGTGACTCTAGCCGGCAAATGATCACAAGGAGGAAAATAAGTCTATGCTTTCATAGGTGACCGTCTCAAATCAAGAATGCTAATAGGCCGCTCTTATTGAAAGTCAAATTTAGAACATTATAGTTACTAAACTAACAGTCTAATCAACTTGACTGGAGTTACCGACCTGTAAAAAAAAATTTAATTGTATTGCTGACGGTTACTAGTATACCAAGCCAATTGGCATTACATCCAATGGGCGGAATGGCATGAACCTTGAGTTGCACTAAATGCTCACTATTAAACTAAAATAACGTTTTACAACTTAATTACAATGCATACATACTATTAATTAATTAATGATCATGAACCTATCATTCATTTTCTCTTGTTCAGCCGTTTCAACTTTTAACTAGAGCATGCATAAACCTCTTATTAATATAATGCACCTAAGTAATATCACAGAAACTTAGTATTATAATAAATAAATATAAATATAATAATTTTAAAAAAACAGCTTTAATAATCCTCTCCTTGCATGTCCATCTAGCTATAGCTTAGTTTTGCTTGCCTCATATTAATTAGAATAGAATATTGCCATGAAAGGAGTGCTCAAAAGTTTCTACTTCATCACTTTCACACTATTCTTCTTTTCTGTCGTCAAAATGGGATTGTCTTCTACACCAACAAAAGTGTACATAGTTTATGCCGACGTCCCTTCGTTCGTAGATGCAAAGGCCTATTACATTCACCTCTTAACTTCTGCATTGGGCAGGTTCATATAATTTCTTTTTCTTTTTGATTTTGGTAAAAAAGTTTTTTTTTTTGTCCTTCGATTATTGAAGGCTAAATAGCCGCTCTAGTCTCTTGCTATCTCGTGGGCATAAACATTATGGCCATATTTGATAACATAATTAGCTTAATATGTTGAGAAGTGAGATAACAAATAGGCAATATTGGAGGATCAATTTGGCAACCACGTGGAACAAGAGTTTATATTTGCATTTGCTTAATAACGAGAAAACAAGTCGATCTACTTGTTATTGACTCGATCTTTAGAGACCCCCTAAAAAAATATTTTTACTAAATCGATTTTCAATATTTCCTTATAGAAATGAGTAGATAATGGTTTTTGATGTGTTAGTTTTTAATTATAAAATATTGTGTTTATTTTGATTATCGTAAATAAAAGTGAGAAGGCAGCAAAGAAGGCAATGGGATATGTTTATGAAGTTATTGGAGGGTTTTCAGCTACCCTTACACCACACCAAGCTTCTCTTCTCTCCGGTAAGTGAGTCACATTTTATTAAGAGTTCATAATTCTATTTTTTTTTTCTAGATTTATAGGCGACAGACTGACAATACGTTCACATTTAATCCCTTTTTTATTAGAATATTCACATTTAGTTCTAGTATTAATGTGACATGATCATTTTTGGTCCTCTATCAACAAAACAGTTTTAATGCCGTTAAATACAAAGTCATTTTGGTCTTCAATTACATATTTTTTTTAAAAAAAATAAACATAAATATATAACGGGGTTAACCTACTTTGTATAAAAATAATCGAAATGTCTTTGTATTTAACAATATTTCAACAATTTTGTTAACAGAGGACTAAAAATGGTCATACATACCACAATAATACTAGGACCAAATGTGAATGTTCTGATAAAAAAGATTAAAAGTGGACTATCACCTATAAATCTGGGACCAGAAATAGAATTAACTCTTTTATTAATTAATTGTGTAATTGTACTAGATATAACATGGCATATATGCAGTAATGTTATTTAATTTTCATTTAAAATAAGTAAATAGAGAAACATTATTATATTATATTGTTGGCAGGAAAATCTGGTGTTACATCCGTGGTAGAAAGCAAAGCGTTGAGAATGGATCGACAATCCATTAGGAATCCGAGGAATAGGCAACCACCATCCTCTCTTCTTCCCTAGGAATAGAAGCAAGAAGGCCTTCAATTCCCATGCATTATAGCCAAATCAAATTTGTCATATATATTCTTCAATTCTCTTCTTAATTCCATTTCTTTAATGACCAATTTTATAATATTACGAAATTAATAATTTGATTTCATTATTTGAATGAATGAGCAAAGTCGAGCAAGGTTTCTAAACCTCATGAACAAATTGTGATCAAATTATTACTTCAGATTAGACCTCATCTAAGTGGCAATAACCAAGATTTTTTTTTTTAAAAAAAAAATTTTAAGTTCAAGATCCAAATTATATTATTTCTGAAGGGTAAGTCTTATGTAAGTTCGTCTCATGTGTAGCGTGTAATACGTTTTAATTACTCTGTAAAACTTGGTCTATTTGGAAACCCATAAAATATTTTTCGAAAAATAATTTATGAAACATGACTTTTTTTTGACAAATATTTTAATTTTCTGGTATTTAGCTAAACGTCGAAAAATGATCTTTTTTGTTAAAAATTAGAAAATTTCATTTTTTTAAAAAATGAACATAAATTTATTATAATTTATAAAGTTATTTGTTATCAAAATAATAATAATAATAATAATAATAATAATAATAATAATAATAATAATATACTATCTACTATATATATATATATATATATATATATATATATATATATATATATATATATATATATCTATTATTATTTATTATACTAATAAGAGTCCAAGAGAGTTAGGCCTATAATGGGTAGAAAAAATGGCGGTCACAGATTTTAATCAAATGAATGGCTTAGATTAATTAAAAGATTGATCAGATTGAATTTTACACTAAAATTTCCTAAAATACCCACACACCGTTACTAATTCCGTTAAAATTTTAAGAATTGCCGTTAGTTCACCGTTAACTTACTCATTGATTTCAATAAAAAAAAGTCTTAGGTTCGAACCTCATCCCAATCAAAGTTGGCATAATTAGTACTCTATTTTACTCTTATTAAATTATATATATAAATAATAATTTAGTAGTTACAACAAAAAATAATATATATGCATTTCTTTAATTTAGAATTATGTGTCCACAATGTCTTTATTAAAAAAAAAATTATTCATTATCAATAAATTAAATAAGATAAATAATTTTATTAGTTATATTGTCTTTATTTTTTTTCAATATAAAAATTCTTTATATTCAAATTTATTAATTGATTATATTCGCTACATTGTCCTTACAATGTCTTTATTCAGTGAAAAACAAATTATTAATTATCAATAAATTAATTAAAAGAAATATTTTCATTAGTTATATTGTCTTTATTTTTCTCAAATGTAAAAATTTTTACATTCAAATTCATCAATTGATTATATTCACTACATTATCTATTATCTTTTTTGTGCACTATTTTTCTAATTAAATATCAAAGTTATAACATAAAATAATGCTATGTATTTATTTACCAAGTATTTTATTAATACCATGAAAAAATTAAAAAAAATATATAATTAATAAAGCCAACCATATTAACTACTTGAGAGATTTTGAGACAAATAGAGTATTCAAATCACACAAAAAATTGAAGTGAGAATTGCCGTTAGTTTACCGTTATAAAAAAGAAAAGGTCTTAGGTTCGTACCTCATCCCAATTAAAGTTGGCATAATTAGTACTTTATTTTACTCTTATTAAATTATAGAAATAATAATTTAGTAATTACAACAAAAAATAATACATATGCATTTCTTTAATTTAGAATTATGTGTCCACAATGTCTTTATTCAAAAAAAAAAATTATTCATTATCAATAAATTAAATAAGATAAATAATTTTATTAGTTATATTGTCTTTATTTTTCTTCAATATAAAAATTCTTTATATTCAAATTTATTAATTGATTATATTCGCTACATTGTCCTTACAATGTCTTTATTCCGTGAAAAACAAATTATTAATTATCAAAAAATTAATTAAAAGAAATATTTTCATTAGTTATATTGTCTTTATTTTTCTCAAATGTAAAAACTTTTACATTCAAATTCATCAATTGATTATATTCACTACATTATCTATTATATTTTTTGTGCACTATTTTTCTAATTAAATATCAAAGTTATAACATAAAATAATGCTATGTATTTATTTACCAAGTATTTTATTAATACCATGAAAAAATTTAAAAAATATAATTAATAAAGCCAACCATATTAACTACTTGAGAGATTTTGTGATAAAGAGAGTATTCAAATCACACAACAAATTGAAGTGAGAACTACCTCGCAATGTCCTTGTTTGACAATCAGCAGTTAGCGGTTAGCGTTAGCGGATTATACTAGCGGATTTGACCAGCGAATTTATTTAATTATTAACATTGGGTAGAAAAAATGACCGCCAAATTATTAAATCAAATGAATGGTTCATATTGTTCAGGTTTTAATTTTTTTCTTTTAAGATTTTCTAATTTATCCTTAATTATATGATTATCCATTTAACTTTTCCGTTAATTCACCGTTAGTATAATTCTAATATTAAAGTCTAATATAGAATTATAACTACACCATTAATCTAATTCTAATATTAAAGTCTTAATAGAACTTAACCACAAATCCTAATGTCAGAATCTCCTCAAACAATATTAGTATATATTTAATATTTTATGTCCTAATTTTTATTTGTTCTCCCTTATGTCCCTATTTGGTTTCAACCATACCTATACGATTATTTTATTGACAATTATAATCAATATTGACTATATTATCTTGCATTTGTAAACTTAGAATTACCTATTTAACCCGCACGGGCTTAGCTCAATGGTTTAGTGGGTAGTATTTGGGAGAAGAGACCAAGGTTTGAACCTCGGCGGCGGCAATGCGGGAATTATGTCCAAAGTGGGCAGATTCCTTTTGCATATCAGCATTTGGCCCTGTCTGCTGAACTAGGGCCCTTGGGGTTGGGAACTCAACCTTTGGAAGAAGAATTACCTATTTAAATACGCAAATTCAACCTTCAATTATCTATGCATGAACAATTTCAATATAATTTTGCCTTAATATATTTTAAAGTACTTATTTAAAAAAAAAAAAAAGCATTGGGCATTATCCCAATTGCGCAATGCGCGTAAAAAACTAGTATATATATATATATACTAATAAGAGCCCAAGAGAGTTAGACCTATAATGGGTAGAAAAAATGGCGGTCACAGATTTTAATCAAATGAATGGCTCAGATTGATAAGATTTAAATTTTACACAAAAATTTCCTAAAATACCCACACACCGTTACTAATTCCGTTAAAATTTTAAGAATTGCCGTTAGTTCACCGTTAACTTACTCATTAATTTCAATAATAAAAAAAAAGGTCTTAGGTTCGAACCTCATCCCAATCAAAGTTGGCATAATTAGTACTCTATTTTACTTTTATTAAATTATATAAATAATAATTTAGTAGCTACAACAAAAAATTATAGATATGCATTTCTTTAATTTAGAATTATGTATCCACAATGCCTTTATTCAAAAAAAATTATTCATTATCAATAAATTAAATAAGAGAAATAATTGTATTAGTTATATTGTCTTTATTTTTTTACAATATAAAAATTATTTATATTCAAATTTATTAATTGATTATATTCGCTACATTGTCCTTACAATGTCTTAATTCAGTAAAAAAAAATTATTCATTATCAATAAATTAATTAAGAGAAATATTTTCATTAGTTATATTGTCTTTATTTTTCTCAAATGTAAAATTTTTTACATTCAAATTCATCAATTGATTATATTCACTACATTGTCTATTATCTTTTTTGTGCACTATTTTTCTAATTAAATATCAAAGTTATAATACAAAATAATGCTATATATTTATTTACCAAGTATTTTATTAATACCATGAAAAAATTTAAAAAAATATAATTAATAAAGCCAACCATATTAACTACTTGAGAGTTTTGTGACAAAGAGAGTATTCAAATCACACAACAAATTGAAGTGAGAACTACCTTGCAATGTCCTTGTTTGACAATCAGCAGTTAGCGGATTTGACCAACGAATTTATTTAATTATTAACATTGGGTAGAAAAAATGACCGCCAAATTATTAAATCAAATGAATGATTCAAATTGTTCAGGTTTTAATTTTTTTTAAAAGTTTTTCTAATTTATCCTTAATTATATGATTATCCATTTAACTTTTTCTGTTAAATACCGTTAATTCACCGTTAGTCTAATTCTAATATTAACGTCTAATATAGAATTATAATTACACCATTAATCTAATTCTATTATTAAAGTCTTAATAGAACTTAACCACAAATTCTAATGTCGAAATCTCCTCAAACAATATTAGTATATATTTAATATTTTATGCTCTAATTTTTATTTGTTGTCCCTTATGTCCCGTATTTGGTTTCAACCATACCTATACAATTATTTTATTGACAATTATAATCAATCTTGACTATATTATCTTGCATTTGTAAACTTAGAATTACCTATTTAACCCACACGGGCTTAGCTCAATGGTTTAGTGGGCAGTATTTGGGAGAAGAGACCAATGTTTGAACCTCGGCGGCGGCAGTGCGGGAATTATGTCCAAAGTGGGCAGATTCTTTGTTCGCACCGGCATTTGGTCCTGTCTGCTAAACCATTGAGTCACCGTGATTTACAACTTCCCACAATGCTCTGTCGGGTCAGAGTGTGAGGGGCCCTTGGGGTTGGGGACTCAACCTTTGGTAGAAGAATTACCTATTTAAATACGCAAATTCAACCTTCAATTATCTATGCATGAACAATTTCAATATAATCTTGCCTTAATATACTTTAAAGTACTTATTTAAAATAAAAAAAAAAACATTGGGCATTATCCCAATCGCGCAATGCGCGCAAAAAACTAGTAATAATAATAATAATAATAATAATAATAATAATAATAATAGTAGTTAGAGTTTACTACATGATCCAACATATTCAATAATGTTTTTTTTTTTACTCCGACCAACAAAAATTAGTCTTAAAATAACTATAATCTATCTACTATACTAATAAGAGCCCAAGAGAGTTAGGGCTATAATGGGTAGAAAAAATGGCGGTCAATTTTTTTAATCAAATGAATGGCTCAGATTGATCAGATTTTAATTTTTCCTTGAGATTTCCTAATTTATCCTTAATGAATATGATTATCTGTTAACTTTTCCGTTAAATATTATTTTTTTCGTTAGTTTCTGTTAGTTCACCGTTAACTTACTCATTGATTTTAATAAGAAAGGTCTCAGGTTCGAACCTCATTCCAATCAAATTAAAGTTGGCATAATTAGTACTCTATTTTACTCTTATTAAATTAATTAATTTATAATTTAGTAGCTACAAAAAATGCAGAATATTTTTTGTGCACTATTTTTTAATTAAATATCAAAGTTATAATATAGAATAATGCTATATATTTATTTACCAAGTATTTTATTAATAGCATGAAAAAATTAAAAATTAAAAAAAAATCATATTAATAAAGTCAGTCATATTAACTACTTGAGGGATTTGTTAACAAAGAGAATATTCAAATCACACAACAAATTGAAGTGAGAACTACATAGCAATGTCCTTGTTTGATAATCAGCAGTTAGTGTTAGCGGATTTGACCAGCGAATTATATCAACGTTTGGAAAAAAGATATTTAAAAAAATTAGCCATTTAGATTAACATGTAAAATGACTTAAGGGTATACATATAATAATAATAATAATAATAATAATAATAATAATAATAATAATAATAATAATAATAATAATAATTATTATTATTATTATTATTATTATTATTATTATTATTATTATTATTATTATTATTATTATAATTGTTATAAAAAAATAAAAATATATATAATTAAGCCAATCATATTAACTACTTAATTGAGAGATTTATTGACAAAAAAGAGTATTCAAATCACACAACAAATTGAAGTGGGAAACTATCTCGCAATGTCCTTGTTTGGCAACCAGCAGTTAGCTCTTCAATATTAATGTATATTTAATATTTTATGCCCTAATTTTTATTTGCTCTCCCTTATTTCCCGTATTTGGTTTCAACCATACCCATATAATTATTTTATTGACAATTACAATCAATCTTGACTATATTATCTTGCATTTGTAAACTTAGAATTACCTATTTAAATATGCATATTCAACATTCAATCATCTATGCATGAACAATTCCAATATAATCTTGCATTGATATATTTTATAGTACTTATTTAAAAAAAAAATATTGGGCATTATCTCAATCGCGCAATACGTGTAAAAAAACTAGTAAATTAATAAAGTCACATACTCTAATCAACTTAAAAATAATTGAGTAGTAATAGCCTACATTAGAAAATCGTCAATCCATATATTCTTCATCTTGCCACTTTTAGCTTTGAAAATTCTAGTTTCTACCTTTTTTTTTTTTTTTTTTTTTTTTTTTTTTTTTTTTTTTTATATCAAATATTTAAATACTTTACCCAAATCTTCTTCATCAAATCCATGACCAATAGTCATCACTTGTTCATAAAGGTCATTTCTATTGATGTAATTATTTAAAGATTGAATAGCTTTTGCAAACTCATCACCAAGTTTATCAATCACATGGTCAATTGCTACGTCGTTTATTTTTCTTTTACAACCAAATTTTGCAAAGAACCAACAATTGATGAAGATATTTTTCCTCTAGTGTAACACCCCGTAATTTTACCCTTCAAACCCGAATTAATTATTTAATTAATTCTTGAGTCGCCTCATCATCATTTTAATGATGTCCATTAAAAGCAATTTAAAGGAATTAATTTGGCCTAGAACCCCTTAAATTATTGATATGGTCCACGGTGGACCGTGGACCCTTGTCTATAATAGAACCTTTGAGTCCGTTAGAATAAACAGGGAGGGCCCATCTACCTCTCAGACTCTAATAGGGAATCCTAAATCTATTTAAAAGGAATTAGAAAGAATTTAGAACCCTTTTTCACTAATCTCTCTCTCTCTATCTCTCGAAAATCCTTCCCCAAAATATAGTCAAAGAATTTTCCATCACCAAGCTTAGGAAAGATCAATTGGAAAAGGACCTTGAAGAAGGATCTTAAGAATCGTGAGAGGTTTAATTAAGCTAAAAGGTAAAACATGTCTTACAAAACCTATTTTCCTTGCTATGTTATGATTTATTTGAATCCTTGAATGATGGAATGCGTTATCTTGCGATTTTGCCTTGTTAGAGCTTGTATTTAGGGTTTATATTGGGATCTCTTTATATTCTTGATGTTCTTGATGATCTTGGGGTAATTGTATGCATATTCTTGTGTCTATGCATATTTAGAACTTGTAATTAGGGTTCATATTGTGGCTTCTTGATAGTCTTGATGTTCTTGATGATCTTGCGGTAACTGTATGCATACTCTTGTGTTAAGGCACGTTTAGAGCTTGTGTTTAGGGTTCAATAATGTTATTCTTTGGGTTGTTCTATGTATTCAAGTCCCTATAATTGTTGATGTGAGTTTTGGTGTGTTTGAAATTGATTTTGGGAAAAATTGGTGAATCCCCGAAGTGGAAAAATTGCCAAGAAGGGTTGTTCCAGCGGGTAGTCGGTAGTGGGGACAAACCCCCACCTGACCACCCGCCAGACGGGGAGTGAAGTTCCAGCGAGTGGCTGGCGAGTGGACAACCACCCGCCGGACCACCCGCTGGAACAAGGTGGTCCGCCAGCGGGTGGCTGTCCACCCGCTGGTACGTGCAACACGGTGATTGGTTGGGCTCTATTTGGTCGATCCGCGTGCCCCGAAGTGTCATCCTTGATGTTTGTAAGTCTAGAAGGATGTCCTAAGTACCATAATAGGATTTGTGAGTCTTGAATTAAGCACGTGGTCTAAACTTGTACCTCGTTGGTTTAAAGTATGGTCTATGCTGAGTTTTATGGTTGTCTTGATGGCACTTGTCATTGTGAGTTTGCACGTATGTTGTACCCTTCCCCGGTTATCTCATTGTTGAAGTCATTGTTGAGTCCTGAATGTTGTATTGATGTCCATGATTGATAAAAGATTTAAGATTGGTTGAATAAAAGATATAAGATTGGTGGTATACTACACTGCGTATGCTTACGACATTGCGCTGCAGTGCATTTATCTTATGTTATGGTGCTGCGGTACCTATGTTATGGCACTGCGTGTGCTTAGATTATTGTGTTGTGGTGCAATCAGGTTTATGGCACTGCGTGTGCTTAGATTTTTGTGATGCGTACAATCAGGTTTATGGCAATGCGTGTGCTTAGATTATTGCACTGCGGTACAATCAGGTTTATGGCACTGGGTGTGCTAAGATTGGTGGTAAAAATTGATGAGTGGAAAAGTAGGTGGAGAGCATTGCTCTGGAGGGATAAGGTTGGACTGGCGTACAGGGTGGTCTCGGAGGTACATGTTGGAACTGTTATAAGGATGGAGGGTGTAAAGGTTGGAACTTGGTATAAGGTTGGAACATGGACGTGTCCTGTGGTCATGGTTTGTTATTCATGTGCCTTAATGTTGTCTTATGGTGTTAGTTTTACTGGTATGTCACGAGTTTGAGTATGTTGATGTGTGCATCCTCTAATGAGTCAATGTCTTGGTTTTAAAGGTAGAATTGTTAGGACTATATCTATGTATTCTCAAGTCTCAAAATCGTTTTCTTATATCTATATATATTGTACTCAACACGTGGGCATGTGTTACTTAGCATTATTCGCTAACGGTTGGTACACCATATGTTTTTTAGGTACAGATTAGTTGGCTCGTGAGCGCGCTAGACGGAGCTGTGGTTCCTAGTTTAGTTAGTAGTTAGCTTTAGTCGGACGGCATGTGAGCCATTTTGTATTCGGATGATTATGGATCTTGATTAGTTAGTTTGTAGTTTGTGCATCTAGGTTCTCAAGCTTAGATGTGGCATAGCACCCCCAACTATCTTGTTTACCTTCCTCTTATTTTGGTATTAATGATAGATTTGTTCTTATTTCGTAAGGTTTAATTGTTTTAAAATATGCCTGAAAATCGGGGGTGTTACAGTTGGTATCATAGCCTAAGTTCGACCCTAGGTTAATGCCTTTAGGATAAGTCTTTAAGATGTTAAGCTTGAATTCTAGGTGTCTGCTGAGAATAGCTGGATATAGTAGCTCCTGATGTAATTTTAGAGCTGGTGATCACTTGTCAGCCAGACCCCATTCTCGTCCATGAGCCTTGAAACAAAATTTCTTGACGTTCGGATCGTAGCTGCGGCGTGATAGAAGGCAGTATTTCTATCCCCCGAATTGATCCACTCTTCCCTGGATCTCTTAAACCAGATTAGCTCCTCCTATTGCAGAATTTCTTCCAGGTTTTCTCTTAGCTTTGCTTCAAGCCTGACAAGGCCTCTGTGATAGCTCACCGCCAAAGCTTTTTGGATCCCACCCAATCGAGCCATCAAGACCCTTTTGCTTTTGAAAACATTACCGAAATTCGTTTTATTCCACTTAGCAGGGCTATTAGCAAGGCAATGGGTGTTCTCCGTGATGCTGCGATCAGTCCGCCAAGTTTGCTTGGTCACTTCATGCACATCAGCATGGGAAAGCCAAGCTGCCTGGAAAACGAAGTGTGTAGAAGGGTTAGCCTGGCGTTCTCCCTCAACCTGGCTCAATAGTGGTGCATGGTCAGAAGCAATCCGGGCCAAGTGAGTGACACACGCACCTGGGAATCTGGTACGCCATTCAGCGTTGCACACGGCACGATCCAGGGCCCCTTGACGGTTTCCTGTGATCCGTCTTTGACCAGGTGAGTCTTGGGCCGGAGAAACCCAAGTCAATAAGCCCTTCATCCTGCAACCAGTTTACAAAGTCAGAGCTTCTGTGTGTAGAATAAGAATTGTAATTATAAGTTTCCTTCCTAGTTAGGACAGAGTTAAAATCCCCAGCGACTAGCCAGGGCCCGGTGGCACCGCCCCATCGATTGTCTGAGATCACGCCAAAGTCGGCGGCGGAGGTGGTGGGCCGAGCTTCCGTAAACTGATGCTAAAATCCACGGTGGATGGTCCGATTTCTGGAACTGCATTAAGATGAATTGGGTGTGAGTAAATAAGATTGATATTTGCAGCGGGGCTTTCCAAAAAACCCAAATTCCGCCACTAAAGCCAACTGCCTCAACCCCGGACCCAGTCTGAGAAACCGAGCTTGGTGCAAATGGCTTTGGCCTGGGTACCCCAAAAAAAAAAATATATATATATATATATATATATATATATATATATATATATATATATATATATATGTTTAAGTTCTAGTGCGGGTGAATGCTTCCCGTGCGGTTGTGCAAGTGATTAATGTGCATGAGTTTTGTACTTAATGTACGTGAGTCTTGTGTTTAAGATGCGTGAGATTTTTGCTTAATGTGTGTGAGTGTGTAGTGCTTAATGTGCGTGGGTTTTGTACTTAAGGTGCGTGAGTCTTGTACCTAAGGTGCCTGAGTTGTGTGCTTAATGTGCGTGCGTGTGTACTTAATGTGATTTGTTGTTGAAACTTTAAATTGCATGAGTTTTGTGCTTAAGGTGCGTTAGTCTTGTGTTTAAGGTGCGTGATTTTGTACTTAATGTGCGTGAGTGTGTACTTAATGTGAGTTGTTGTAAAACTTAAGGTGCGTGAGGGCTGTGCTTAAGGTGCGTGAGGGTTGTGCTTAAGGTGCATGAGTTTGTGTTCTGAATGTATTTTGTTTGGGTGTTTAATGTGCGTCTGTTGTGTACTTAAAGTGCGCGAGTGTAATGCTTAATGTGAGTCCACCCGCACAACCGCACGGGAAGTACCACCCACACATGATCCCTTCCCTATATATGTATATACTAGTTTTTTTATGCGCATTGCGCGATTGGGATAATGCCCAATGTGTTTTTTAATAAGTACTTTAAAGTATATCAAGGCAAGATTATATTAGAATTGTTCATGCATAGATAATTGAATGTTAAATTTGCGTATTTAAATAGGTAATTCTAAGTTTACAAATGCAAGATAATATAGTCAATATTGATTATAATTGTCAATAAAATAATTGTATAGGTATGATTGAAATCAAATACGAGACATAAGGGAGTGCAAATAAAAATTAGGGCATAAAATATTAAATATATACTAATATTGAAGAGCTCACTGCTAATTGCCAAACAAGAACATTGCGAGATAGTTTCCCACTTCAATTTGTTGTGTGATTTGAATACCCTTTTTGTCAATAAAGCGCCCAAGTAGTTAATATGATTGACTTAATTATATATATTTTTTATTTTTTAAAACAATTATTATTATTATTATAATGGTACCCGGGTTGGACTTCCATTTGGAAGATTATGAGTTCGGGCCTCAGTGGAGGCGTTATTGGTTCTTTGTGTTTCAGTAGGTTGAGAAAGTATATGAACAGATTCTACAATGTAATAGAACCAGTAACTTTCAAAAAAAAAAAATTATTATTATTATTAATTTATTATTATTATTATTATTATTATTATTATTATTATTATTATCGCCCCTATAGTTATAATTGAGAATTGCAATTTGTCCTTGAAAAATGGCACCCCACTTTTTATAAATTTACAACTTTGCCATTATGATTGTTTTCTTCAATTCTTCCCCGTGGTCTTCTTCTTTCTCCAACTATTCATATCGCCATTTAGGGAAAAGTTAGCAACCACTCCATCCCTTCTTTTTATCTCATCTGCTCACAGGAGCTCTCTATCTCTCAGTGATAGCAAGTTGTAGGGTTTTGTTGATTGGTTATGAGTTTTTTCAATGGAAGTAGCAAATGAGTCGAGCTCAGAATCGCCATCTTCTACGGTTTCGTTTCCCAGTAGCTTTGCGGAATAGCCGTCTTCTTCAAATGAGTTGAGCCCGAAATTTAGTGCTATTTGCTTCATTTCACAGACGAGATGCACAGCCTGTTGGAACATGATCCTCACCATTTTCGCATCAATTTATATATTATTTCCTCGACTCGTGAGTTTTATCTTCCTGTAATTTTTCGGTGTAGAAGAAAAACGGAGAAGTTACTGTTTTACGTATTCCTCCCTCTTTTTTTTTTTTTTTTTTTTTTGGTAGTTTGCTTTGATGAAATCTAAAGCGGAAGTGAAATTATTTGCTGTTGACTACAAGAAAAGATATTAAATTTAGTGATGTCTACAGCTCCTTTATGTGGTGTTGATATTTTGCATAATTCAATTCAGAATTTCGTCCAAGGAATCCAAGAGATGCACTCCTTTTTTATTTTTTTTTAAAGTTTTTTTTTTAATTTTTATTTTTGCTTGTAATATATGTATTTTTATAGATCCTTATATTATCATCTGGTTGCAGATTCTGTGTGATTTTGTAATATATGTATATAGAACCTTATATCATAATCTCTGGCTTATACAATGTTCCTGGTAATTGCTTCATCCCGTCATTTTCAATTTTTGATTTCTTAGTTTTAGTCGTATGAGTACTGGATATTTGTGGACTTGGGTTGTGCTTGATTGCTTGTAAATTGCAGAGCATTCGCATGAATAGTCTTCTGATTCTGAGCTTGTTAAGCATATAAAGAGCATTATCAAGATTTTACATTCTTTTCAATTTTCATTTGTATATGTGACTATAAGTGATTAAGTGTTTTGCAGGCACTAATTTGTTAATATTTGTATCTGAGTATCTTGGGCTAGTGAGCTTTTCAGTTCAGAGGGAGTCCTATCTCAGTTGCAGAATATATATAAGAGCTTCATTACATTGATATGTATTCTATGAATTATAAAACAATTAAATGTTGTCTCTTACTTCACAACTAATTTATTCCTGTGGAAGTAAATATGCACCGTCTTTTTCTGGCATTACTTAATCTAGGTATTTATGTACCCCTTCAATCTATCATATCAATGGAACTTTGCAAAATTATTTTTTAAAACTTTCTATTTCTTTTAAAATTTTTAGCTCCCACTTAATGTACTATTAATGTTTAATTTGTAAGAATGATCAGGGATCGAGTCTCACCAGCGGCAGTGTGGGAGCTACCTCTCAAAGTAAGGGGGTTCCTTGCGCGCAGTGAGCATCGGTCTAGCCTCTGTGGTTCATGTTCAGTTGAGTTACCATGATTTACATCCTCCCAAATGCTCTGTCGGGTCGGAGTGTGGGGGGCCCTTAGGGTTGGGGTTCAGCCTTTTGGAAGAATGTTTAATTTGTTATTATCATGTTTGGAACTATAATCCATATAGGGCTGGTCAAACAAAGACATTGTGAGATAGTTCTCACTTCAATTTGTTGTGTGATTTGAATACTCTCTTTGTCAACAAATCCCTTAAGTGGTTAATATGATTGGCTTTATTAATTATATTTTTTAAAATTTTTTCATGGTATTAATAAAATACTTGGTAAATAAATATATAGCATTATTTTGTATTATAACTTTGATATTTATTTTAAAAAAATAGTGCACAAAATATATAATAGACAATGTAGTGAATATAATCAATTGATGAATTTGAATGTAAAGAATTTTTAATTGGAGAAAAATAAAGACAATATAACTAATAAAATTATTTCTCTTAATTAATTTATTGATAATGAATAATTTATTATTTTTTTAATAAAGGCATTGTAGGGACCATGTAGTGAATATAATCAATTGATGAATTTGAATGTAAAGAATTTTTATATTCGAGAAAAATAAAGAAAATATAACTAATTGGGCTGTGCATTGGACGGATCAGGCAGGTTCGGTTTTCGGGAATGAGAATCCGTTCGGTTTTCAGATTACAACTATTAAACCCTATCCGTTTATTTTCTAAGTGTAAACTTATCGGATATGTAAAACTCGGATTACGGACAGTTTACATCGGATTTCGGACTAAATCGGATATGAATAAAAAATTCATAAAAACTACAAATTAACTACTAAATAAGTAAATCAACACTAATTAAGTTGTAACTTGTTAACTTCTAAGTAGTAAGTAGTAACTACTAGTAGTTAACAATTTACAACTTCAAAATCACAAGTTCACAACTTAAAAGTTAGCCATATTCGGCTATGCCTAATGCCCCTAACAGGCTAACAGCTAACAAGTAACTTGTTACAAGTTAATGAAGCTAACAACTTTACAGCTTACAACTTACAAGTTACAATTCAAAAACAGTTTACAGATTCAAATTCTCAAAAAATCAGTTGTTAAGGCACCATTCAAAAACTAAATGCAGCAACAGCAACTCAGCAAACCAACAACTCAGGCACTCAGCATTCCTCATCTTCCTGCTTAAGGTGCAAACTTAAATAACAAATAACAAAAAGAAAAAAACTGAAAAAATAACAGTTTAACATTTTTGGCTCAAAAATCCAAAACAGGCTCAGATTGCTGTGTTTTCATATCATTAAGATTTGAGGGAAATTGCTTCTAAAGTTTTGGAACAAAATCCAAAACTTGAGCAACATACCAACCCCAAGTCCTTTGATTCAGACAAAGGTGGAAGCATCATCATAGCCCATACTACTGCACATACCTGTCAAGCTGTAAGCCTGTAACCTGATGTTCAAATGTTCAATCAAGTGGAACTGTGGAAGGGGCTGAGGCAGTAAAAAACACTTCCATAATTGAATTCATAAGCCATAACTCATAACAGAATGATAATCTAATTTTCTAAGAGAACAGAATAACAGCTAAATATAAAACTGAGAGTAGAATGAATGAACATTACTGCAATGGTTGGTAGGGAAGTTCCAGTAGTCCTAACTCCAGTTGGCAACTCTGCACATAAAAAACACATATTAAGTATCATAAAAAAAATACATAATAATGAAAGTATTTAAGTAGTAGTTAATTACCTTTTTCAAGCCTTTCACAATCATCAATATTTTCTTCAATTTGTATAGGTTGATTTGGTAATCTCAACCAATAATGTGTACAAATTAAAGCTACCACAATCTTAGGAGTTAAGGAACTCCTAAATGGATCCAACACTCTACCACTGGTTGAAAAAGCACTTTCAGAAGCCACAGTGGATATTGGAACTGCAAGAATATCCCTTGCCATTTTAGAGAGAATTGGCAGTCTTTCAGAGTTCACCTTCCACCATTTTAGGATATCAAAATCAACCTTATCTTCCACAATGGCCTCACTCAAATATATTTGCAAGTCAGTCTGTTTAAGGCTTCCACCACTCTCCATCCTTTGCCTTTTCAATTGACTTTTCAACTTACCTTGTGGCCTACCAACAGTTACAGCACTAGGCTGCACACTCACAGTTTGAGAAGGTTGGGCAACGGCAGCTGGTTCAGTGTTCACATCCACAGAGTAAGTGGCAGCATAATCATTGTACAGCTCAAGAAGTGCAGATTGGACCTTCTCAAAATAGGCTTTGCCTTTATCATCACCATAAAGTTGAGTTAACTGGGCAGGCATGTACTCAACCTTATTTCTAGGATCCAAAATAGTGCCAAAGAAGATCACACAGTTCATTTTTTCAGGGTCCCCCCAATATTTCAGAAACTTAGTTTTTATTTAGGTGCCCATTTCCTGTAAAAAAAAAAAGCAAAGAATTAACAGTTAAATAGAAAGATTTGTTAAACAGTTAACACTTTAACAGGAATGGAATTTACCTTTTCAGATCCAGATTCACCACCAGTCATGTCAACTAACATGCAACTAACAGAGTCTCACTGAAGAAAGTGTTAGATGTCACATAAAGAGAACCAGAAATTCTCACAGTCATGTCATAGAAAGTTTTTAGCAGAGTTACCAAACTTTCACATCAAACCAATCCATAAAAGTAGGCACAGAGGTACCAAGGTCATCAGAAAATGAGGGATCATTTCCCAAATAGGCATCAAAGACTGCCTGGTACTGGATTGCAGTGTTCAACATCATAAATGTGCTATTCCATTTTGTAGGAACATCCAGCTGCAAAGCTGATTTGGCTTCCACCCCAATAAGTTCAGCAAGATCTCTAATTTTTTTTAGCCTTGCAGGGGAGTTCCTAACCCATCTAACTACTTCCCTAACCCTCTTAACTGAAATATCAGCAAACTTCAACCCATCTTGCACCATCAGATTCAGAATGTGGGCTATACACCTCATGTGAATGTACTTAGACCTTACAGAAGTGGTACCCCAAGACATCAACTTACTCTTAAAAAATCCCATGGCAGTATCATTGGAAGAGGCATTGTCAACTGTGATAGTAAAAACATTCTTAATACCCCACTCAACCAAACAAGTCTCCAAGGCCTTGGCTATATACTCTCCCCTATGAGATGAAACAGGGACAAAGGCTATGATTTTTTTTGTTGAGCTTCCACTGATCATCAATGAAATGTGCAGTAATGCACATGTAGTTTATCCTCTGTACAGAGGTCCATGTGTCAGTGGTTAAGATGACTCTTTGGGAACAATCCTTAAAAATTTGTTTAAGGACTGATCTCTCATCTAGGTATCTTTGGAAAATATCCCTTGAAACTGTCCACCTAGAAGGGATTTGGAACCTTGGGCAGGCAACTAGAATAAATCGCCTAAACCCTATCCCATCAACAAACCTAAAGGGCAACATATCTATTATAATCATCTCACACAAAGCCCTCCTAATGGCTTCCTGGTTAAACACCCATGTGCCTAATTCCCCCATTACCCCTTCAGAACCCCTTGGTACAGAGGATGAGACAGCATTGAAAGTCAGAAGTGATTGCCTTGTATCGTTCGAGTGAGGATTTTTAAGATAAACCACCATATGATTTCTTAAAGAGGAAGTGCCATGTTTTTTTGGCTGACAACAAAATATCTTAGAACAATATATGCACCTCCCCTCAATCAGATTGTTCTCTTTATCATGTATATTTACAAAGTGCTCCCACACCCTGGATCTGGACTCAACCTCTTTTCTCTTTTTATGTGGAACAACAGGAGTCACCTGAGGCTGCTGAGGTATCTCAGTGCCTTGGGGTTGTCCTTTTCCCTCCTGAGTTGAAGGTTGTGGTCCAGAACTAGGTTGACTGATGCTCTCCATCTAAAAAGATGGGCATCAACATTCAGATTTCAAACAATTGTTTGTCATACAGAATAACAGATAAAGCAATCAAGCATACAAACAATTGAAAGAAATCCAGATTCAGACACTTATTTGTGTCATCATCTATCCAGATTTCATAATATTACATTTACATATTTACATTATGCACAAACAGTTAAGAACATTTAAGGGTCATACATCCATAAACATATTCACAAAGAAATCTAGATTCAGGAACTTTATCCAGTTCATCATTATCTGGATTTCAGTTAAGGGCTTCCACCATTTCAGATTTAAGCCTTTAACTTTTTAAGGGACATCACAATTCAGATTTCAGAATAGATCACATAACAATATAACATCAGTACATCACAAAACATCGGATAATCACAACACTTTTCAGTTAAGGGCTTCCACCATCAGAAGATTCAAAACATAAGATAATCAGAATATATCACAAGTCATAGTTAAGGGCTTCCACCATTATAATATAACATATTCTGATATTCATAATACAACACAAACAAATCAACATTCAATGAGCCAGTGACTAAAATCAATAAATCATACATTAAAAAAAAAAAAAACTAGGGTTTGCGGTTACAATAACTTCCACAAAAAAAAATATAACATATTCACAATACAACACAAACAACTCAACATGCAGTGAATAAAATCAACAAATCATAAATATAAAAACTAGGGTTTCAGCTTTACTTGATTTCCCCTGAATATTCCCCGGAAAACAAGGGTCTCTACTCTGTAATCACCACGAGAAGGGCTTCCACCACCGTCCACCGGAGAACTGGACAATCGGACTATCGTAGTCTCGAAGATGTCTGAGATTCGAGAGATTTAGACTTTAGAACTAGGGTTCTAAAGTAACAGAGACTCAGAGAGAGACCATCGGAGAACAAGAGAGGAGAAGAGATCAAACTCTGAGTTAGAGTCCCATAAACTGAGAGAATTAGAGAACTAAGAAGTAAGAAGTGAGAAGATCAGACCAGAGAACTCAGAGTCTTAGAGAAGAGACGAAGAGTCTAGAGAGTAGAGAGTAGAGAAGCTGAGGTCTCAGGTCTGCGACTGCGCAAATGAAGAGCTAGGGTAAATGAGTTGATCAACATACGCTTATATACTTAGCTAATACGACGTCGTGTAGTACTAGGGGTGTGAAAATCCTAATATATTTCGGGCGGGTCGGATGCGATTTTACACTACCCTATCCCGAACCCTCTAATCCGACGTCGTTTAAGCCTTCGGTTCGGGTAACGCTTCTTCGGATACAGATCGGGTCAGATGCTGTGTTGCGGATTTCGGACCGGGCGGGTTTGTCGGATTCCTTCGGTTATGCACAGCCCTAATAACTAATGAAATTATTTCTCTTATTTAATTTATTGATAATGAATAATTTTTTTTTATAAAGACATTGTAGACACATAATTCTAAATTAAAGAAATGCATATATATGATTTTTTGTTGTAGCTACTAAATTATTATTTAATTTAATAAGAGTAAAATAGAGTACCAAATTTAATAAGAGTAAAATAGAGTACTAATTATGCCAACTTTGATTGGGATGGAGTTTGAGCCTAAGACATTTCTTATTGAAATCAATGTGTAAGTTAACGGTGAACTAACAAAAATTAACGAAAAAGATCATATTTAACGGAAAAGTTAACGGATAATCATATTCATTGATGATAAATTAGAAAATCTTAGGGAAAAATTAAAATCTGATCAATCTGAGCCATTCATTTGATTGAAAAATTTGACCGCCATTTTTCTTCCTATTATAGGCCTAACTCTCTTGGACTCTTATTAGTTTAGTAGATATATATATATTTATATATATATATATATATAATTTTTCGTGTATAATTATGTCATCAATTTTGAAAATGTTAACTAATTTGGCCATTCATTTATTTTGCCGTTAGACATTTGTTGACTCCGGTCGAAATTGGTAATTTTGCTATGGTCAAAAGACCATTTCGATCATAACATACACTATTTTTTTCTGAAAGTTAATAATTAAAATGGTCCATTGACTATAACAAAAATTATCAATTTAATATCAAATTAACGAATATTTTACACGACAAAATAAACGAAGGATCAAATTGATTAATATTTACAAAATTGAAAATTTAATTGAGCACAAAAAATTATTAAGGACTAAGTTAATAATTTCACAACTGTGGAGGGATGATTTTCGTAATAAACTCTTTTCAATATTATCTTTCTTGAGTTCTACGTTTACCTTGAACAAGTCAACAAGAGTTGCCATGCTTACATTATATAAAGGAGACTATCTCGAGTTCCAATGGCCGACAACAGTACTTGCGCCGCCGCCGCCGCCTTGGCGATGGAGGATGAGACGAAACCTCAGCTGAGTAAGTGTTTGGCCGACGTAGCAGACGAGACGGAGGAAGCGGAGGCATCATCGACCTCCAGTATGGACTCTCTAGCCATGGATGAGTCCAAAAGTGTCTACAAAACCCTCTCTGACCCTGACGACGCCAGTATCGAAGCTGTAAGCACTCTTTCCCTCTTTCTCTACTAGTGTTTATGCTTAATTGCGAGTAAGTTTGTTTGCGGTTCTGACCTCAAGGCTGGCTAAGCTAGGATTTAATTAGCTTTTCTCTGCACATTAGGTTACATCTGGCGATACTTTGTATAAATCCGCCAAAAGGTTCGAAGACTTGAACTTGACTCCGGAGTTGCTGAAGGGATTATATGTGGAGATGAAGTTTGAGAGGCTGAGTAAAATTCAGGGAATCTGTCTGCCTATGATACTCACTCCGCCGAACAAGAATCTTATTGCCCAGGCTCACAATGGATCCGGTAAGACGACGTGCTTTGTGCTTGGAATGTTGAGCCGAGTTGATCCCAAGCTCGCTGCCCCTCAGGCTCTCTGTATTTGTCCCACTAGAGAACGTGCCATTCAGGTGGGTCATGTGTGACTGTTTGCAAGCCTTGTTAGCATTCCAAGATCCAAGCTTTTTGAGATTGACTTGTTATGGACTAATGTTTATATAGTAGATTATTGGAATGAAAATTAACTCACTAATGCTCAGATAGTTTATTACTATATAAGAAGTTGGCAATTGATTTAGACTTTGGTTGCAGAATATAGAAGTTATGTTGAAGATGGGGAAGTATACTGGTATAACATCAGAATTGGCAATACCAGCAGATCCTGCCAACTATATTCCAATAAATAAACGACCTCCTGTTACAGCTCAAGTTATAATTGGTACCCCTGGAACCATACATAAGTGGGTCGTAGCAAAGAAGCTGGGCACAAGTTGTATGAAGATTCTTGTGTTTGATGAGGCAGACAACATGTTAGCAGAGGTAAATGTATTTTCTGTGAGAAACATCCGCAGAAAGTGCTTTTAGTTTATACTTTGTACTTAAGTTCTATGCCGGCAAAAGTTTTGGTGAAGTTGTTCATTTGATCATTGCATTCTAGAAGGGTAAGAGACCCCAGATGGCCAGATGTCTGAGGAGCCAATTTCTTGATTTAGTAAATTGAATTTTTGAATTACCAGAATTACCAACCAAAATGATAAAAGCTGGCAATGCCTGGCATGCATGGATTGCTTCTACTCGGGTGATTAAATTGATTTAGCTGGAGTGCAAATTGAGTTCTTGTTGATGATTTCAATGTGTTGAATGTGTTCACCAATGATTGGTCTCCAAAACAATGGCAACTAATGTTGGAAAAAATAGCTTAAAATGACATAAAATGACATATTAAGTGGTTATTTGGGGGTACAATTATCAGTGGGGTCCACTTCCGATTTGGGTCGAGTCAAAGTGGATTCAGGTTCTTCTTAGTGAGACGAAGAGATTGATATATTTGTACGCTCAAAACGGATAATGAGTGAATGAAATATTGATTCTCAAAGTAGACCCATTTGAGTTGGAAAATGAAGGGGAAAAGTGAGCTTTGTCCCACATTGGTTTGGAAAGAGGATTTGCCCCCCTTTTATACAAGAGCTCTTTTGCAGCTTGTAGAATTGTATAGCATAGAGGCTCTCTTACGGGGTGCAAATCAAATTCCAACAACCCTATAGCTTTGCTTTGTTTGCCGGGAACATCGGGAACGTAAAACCTAGGCCAAGGTTTTAAGGAAAAGAACATTGCGTTCAAACTCGTGCTAACCTTTACCCAAATTTTCCACATTTTCCTTCCCAGTTTTTTCTGCTTTCCTATATAATAATAATCTTTCCGTAGGATTATTATTTTGGGATTTTTCTACTTTTTCCTTCTCAATTTTTTCTGTTTTCCCATATAATAATAATCTTTTCGTAGGATTATTTTTTTGAGATTTTTCCACCTAACAACTAACATCTTGATATCTCCCCAACAATGCAGAGTGGCTTTCAGGATGACTCCATAAAAATAATGAAGGCTATTGTCAGAGGCAAAGCCAATTGCCAGGTTAGTGATCAGATTATTCTAACATGAAGTTTAATTTCTAATGTGTTAAGAATCACGTCTTCCATATAGTTATTATTTGATAGTTCTGTTTTTTGTTTATTCAATTATTGATTAGTAAGCAGTTAAGCACCCCCCACACCACAAGATGTCTTTTGCATGCTACTAGTGACTCAACCAAGCTTTAGTACCGATCGTCTTAGTTTGGCTATCAACTAAACAAATATGACGTCTTGTTGGCCTACAAGTTGTGTATGATGTGTTGCTTTTTTGCTTCATTGGTGGTAGAGCTAGACCTTGAGAATGCATATTATGTATTTTAGAGAAGTTGAGACTGGAGTACGTACTTGTTTTCTTTTAGATACCCTATAGTTATTTCCACTTGTGTGTTTCAAAAAAAAAAAAAAAAAAAAAAAAAAAAAAGAAAGATATCTTATAGGTATAATATTTTACAGGTAAAAGAGCTGTATAAACTTATTTTTTTCTTTTTTTAATCAACAAATAATTCTAATGTGATATTGTACCTCTATAAAACTTTTGCTTTTATTATAACTTACAGTCTTACACGGATAACTTTATATTATGGTAATATAATACCAGGTGCTCCTGTTTTCCGCAACCTTAAATGGAACTGTCGAGGGTTTTGTGCCGAAAATTGTTAAAGACCTCTTTGTAAAAGATTACAATCATCTTGTTGTAAAGAAGGAAGAACTTTCACTGGAGTCTGTGAAGCAGAATAAGGGACAATGCCCTGATGAACTTTCAGAGGTCATGGTGATTAAGGATAAAATACTTGAATTGGCGCGAAAGGTGGGGCAGACAATTATCTATTTTCGTACCAGAAACAGTTCTCATATGTTGTTTAAATCTCTTGGCTATGGCTATTAGGTTTCAACAATTCAAGGTGCTCTGAAGCAAGAAGACAGAGATAAAATTATCAACGAGTTGAAGGAAGATCTTACACAAGTTCTTATATCAACGGATCTTCTTGCTCGGGGATGTGACCAATCACATGTATAGCCTTCTTTCTCAGTACTCTCATCTCTATCATTTGATGCCATCACAAACCTAACCAGTTTAAATTGTTTTTTTTAGGTCAATTTGGTTAATTGTGATCTTCCTGTGCAATATGGCCATTGGACTGGCAGAGCAGGACCTTTTGGCTGCAAAGGTAATCTCTATTTTGATTTTGTTCTTGGTGCTTCTTGTTTAAAGATAATATGGTAATTGAACTACTTAAGTATTAGTTATCAAATACGCTTAACATGCTAGGTTGCCCCTTCATAATTCTCACCACCAAATGTTGTATTATTTAAAAAGTGTGTGACCGAGTCACATTGAATCCATATAATTAGTTGCTAAAAGTGGTCAATCCCATTTGGTGGATACTCCATATCTAGCAAACCAACTTGCCCCTCAATTGCTTCTTTATTTTATCTAGGGATGACAACGGGGCGAGGTGAGGCGGGGGTAGGGAGTATACTCCCCGTCCTCGTCCCCGAAACCCCGACTCCGTCCCTCCCCATCTCCGACGGGGAATTAAAAATAGTCCCCATCCCCGTCCCCGATCAACTCTTAGTCAAAATCTAAAATTAATGTAATTTTTAATTTTAAAAAATAAAAACATAAGTCCTAATTTAAAAAAAATTTAGTTATAATAATTATTCGGGGACGAGGCGGGACGGGGAGGGTATCCCCGTTCCCGCTGGGGAGTTTTAAAAATTCCCCATTCCCGTTCCCAATCTCCAAAATTTTTTCCCGTCCCCGTCCTTGTCCCCTACGGGGCCGGGGATCCCCAACGGGAACAGCATATTGCCATCCCTAATTTTATCCCATTGTCCTGTGAGAACTTCCCTAATTTTATCCCATTGTCCTCTGAGAACTTTATGTATGTACGCACATGTAAAGTTATTAAATAGGATTAACATGCTAGGTT
This sequence comes from Ipomoea nil, assembly GCF_001879475.1. Classification (NCBI taxonomy): domain Eukaryota; kingdom Viridiplantae; phylum Streptophyta; class Magnoliopsida; order Solanales; family Convolvulaceae; genus Ipomoea; species Ipomoea nil. Next base: position 329,143 of record NW_017619843.1, on the reverse strand, counting down.
ACCCCTGCCTAGTTCCCACCACCAAATGGGGTAGAGACCATTCGAAGATGAGTAAATTTCAATTTTGGTTCTGTGATTATATGGGTCATGTTAATTGCTGTCCACGACTTTTAAAAGTATTAATTTAGTAACTTAACTATTCAATTTTTATTAATTTCGGTTATTTCGGCCAAATTATCGACCAAATTTCGCGAAAAAAACTTAATTCATCAATTAGTGTATAATACGAGTAAAATTGTCTTTTGAACTGTATTCTGAATTAAACAAATTTCAATTGACCAATTTCAGGGAGAATTGACCAAACTGGATATATATTTACATATACACTCAATATATATGACAAATACTTATTTGGAAATTATATGACTTAAATTAATTGGTTTTGGTTTTGGGGCGAGGGATGAGTTCTTGAAATCGCGGTTTCCGTTCATGTCCTTTTTCCCTTTGGGAGAAAAAACAGCGCCTTTGGCGGATTCTGGAGACGGCGGTGACCACTGTCCACACGCAACAGCCATATCGCTTAGGTGTTGAAGGCTCACCAGAGTCAATAATGGCCGGCATTTTGGGTATGTCCTTTGCATTGGAGCTGACGCATTGTAATGCTAAGAGCGCCATTTTCTTTGCTCCCTTAACGGAGTACTGGCCGGGCGAGTCTTGGGTCGATTATGCATCTAGTTGGCCAATTCTCGTTGAATTGGGTCAACCGAAATTTGCTTAATTCGTACCACATTTTAAAAGACGATTTTATTCCTCAGATTATACCCTAATTGATGAATTAAGTTTTTCCGGTGAAATTTGGTTAGCAATTTGATCAGAGTGACCAAAATTGATAAAAATTGCATAGTCAAGGTACTAAATATAATTTACACATTTTTACTCATTCGAAGATTTAGAGACCTGTCAGTAGCTTAGAAGTAGCAGTTTTTATCATTTTTGAGTTTTTAAACTTATAATAATTTTGTTTTTAATTATTCAAACTAATTATTAACTTTAAAACTTTGTATTAATGTTTATTTAAATTATTTAATTATTTTAAAATTAATTTTAATTAAATCTTATTATTATTATTTTTTGAATACTATTGACCCTATTAAATGTAATATTTGTTCATATAAAATTTCTTAACATACTGGAAATATCGTCTAGAGACTTGAACTCATGACTTCCCACTCTAGAGGCTTGACGCTTGAATTCATGACCTCCCAAATGGGACAAAATCTTTGGCAATTAAATGGTATTTATATAATTTCTTAACCTACTGAAAATATCGTTCAGAAGCTTGAACTCAATAACTCATGACCTCCCAATCGTCCAGAGGCTTGAACTAATGACCTCCCATTTTTACATGTCAATCGTCTAGAGGCTTGAACTCATGACGATGAGTGAATGATTTACGTTGATTCAAACTCAGACTGTTACGGAGATACAAAAGAGATAGAAGGCTTATCTAACTAACCCTACATAATAGCTAAAGGTTACAGGACTAAATCAACTCTACATGTACAAGAATAATGTTACATATAAGTGTACCAATAATGTAACACTACTAACACACCCCCTCAAGCTGAAGGTGGTGGAGACACAACATTGAGTTTGTCCCTCAAAGAGTTGAAACGCGCAGAAGCAAGAAGTTCGTTGAACATTACTAAATATTATATATGCCTAACTTATGATATATATATATACACTATAAAGTACACACACACACACACACACACACACACATATATATATATATATATATATATATATATATATATATATATATATATATATATATATATAAAGTACACACACACACACACACACACACACACACACACATATATATATATATATATATATATATATATATATATATATATATATATACGTTCAAAATTATCTACAAGGCTTATACACCGAAGGATTTTATCAAAAATATTAAACAATTAAAATTTTGAAGTATTCAATTCTTTTCATTTTTCTGGAAAATGAACCAAACACACAAAGATAGTTTTACGTTGGGTTGCCAAACACCGAAAAAGGAAATGTTTTCAGGAAAATGACTCATTTTCCTGAAAACATTTTCCAAAAGTCATTTTACAGCTTTCCAAACGGAGCCTTAATGTGTAATAAAAAAGGGACACATCAGTTTTAGAGGCCACAAAATCCGTTGTCAGGAGAATCTCATGGAGCCGTTGAAACCAGGCCCGCGGGGCCTGGTTGAGACCATACAAGGACCGCTGTAGATAACATACATAACCAGGATGTACGGGATCTTCATAATCGGGAGGTTGACGCATATATACGGTTTCTGTAAGATGCCCATTTAAGAAGGCGTTGTAGACATCAAGCTGCCGCAGAGTCCACCCACGGGACACGGCAAGAGAGAGCAAGATGCGGACCGTGGTCGGCTTGACAATCGGACTAAAAGTCTTAAAGAAGTCCTCGCCGGCTACTTGATTGAACCCCTTGGCAACCAAGCGAGCCTTGTGTCGTTCAATCGTACCATCGGTCTTCTGTTTAGTGCGGTATACCCATTTACACCCAACAATATTCATGCCAGTCTTGCTTTTACACCAGGTATTGTTATGTAGGAGTGCATTGAACTCTTGATTCATGGCATCTCTCCATTGAGGATGACCAACTGCCTGACTGTAGCACGTTGGGTCCGCGGAGGCCGTGAGAGCATGAAAGGGCTCGTCAGTTTCCCGTGTCATATGACGTAGACGCATAACATGACCCCGTTCTTGGAGTTGTGCCCGAACCCGTGACCTAGCCCGGGGTCCACGACCTGGGACAGTAGCAGCCCCTGGTTGATCTTGGATTGATAAAGGCGGCACATGAACTGCCAAAGGTGGTTCATTAAGAAGCACCGTGGACTGCTCGAATGGTATTAAGGGACCAGATGCCCATGGTGCGGTATTACACGAGGCACTAGATACCATCTCGCCTTGTGTACCTGTTGCATAGGGAAAAATACTTTCATCAAACCAGACATAACGACAGATGAAGGTCTTTCCAGTTATTAGGTCCATGCATCGATAACTCCTATATGACGCAGGATAACCTAGGAAGATGCAGGGTGTAGAGCGGTATTTTATCTTGTGGCGATTGTAGGGCCGTAGATAGGGGTATGGTGGAGTTTTGTTGTAGACAGACTCATAGGGACTGACGTAATTTAGTGCAGACGAGGGTAGACAATTAATGAGATAGGAAGCAGTTTCAAAAGCGTAGTCCTAGTATTTCAAAGGTACTGAGATTTCTGCGAGTAGGGCTAGCCCGGTTTCAACCACATGTCTGTTTCGACGCTCTACTCGCCCATTCTGCTCATGTGTATAGGCACAAGACTGCATATGCACGATGCAAAGGGACTGAAAAATTGTATGTAAACGGTGGTATTCCCCCCCCCCCCCCCCCCTCGCCCCCCAGATCGGACTGGATAGACTTGATAGAACGCGAGAATTGGCGTTCTACCATGACTCAAAAAGACTCAAAAGTTTTATAAATGTCTAATTTTAACCGCAAAGGGTAAAACCAACAAAACCGTGAATGATTGTCTACAAACAAAACAAAATATCTAAAACCCCCGGCAGAAATAACGGGTGCCAGCCACCAAATATCAGTGTATAATAAGTCGAGTACATTGATTACTACGGGAAATAACTCTATCTAACGGGAAACGAGACGATTTCCTGAGTTGACATGATGAACACAACCGCAACACACTTGATTTTGTTGGAGTGACCGGACACTTTTGTAAGACACGGAGTTGGGCTCGTTCATGTGGATGTCCAAGCCTGCGATGCCAAACATCTGACGTAGCACGAGCGGTTATTAACGCAACATGTGACCGAGGCAATGACCGTCGATATAGACCCCTCGTGGTAGGACCCCTAAGGAGCACCGTCTTGGTTTGATAGTCCTTCACAAGAAAATGATCACGATGAAATTCAAAGAATACATTATTGTCAATAGTGAACCAGTTAACAGACAATAACTGTAAAGACAAATCAGGCACATGTAGGATATTGTGTAATTGTAACGGTCTAGACACATAATTTAACGTTGCATGGCCAATATTAGAAATACCCAAACTGAACCGTTGCCCACACATAGCACATCACTGCCTGAATTTGGCTTGGAATGGGTCATCATCGTTGGATCGGGCGTGGCGTGCGAAGAGGCCCTGGTATCCGGGAACCATGCGTCGACCGTCACCGCGCCTTCATCGGCGGAAATCGCAGCATGCACTTGCGCTGGCGGCTGGCCGGAGTAACGCCTGTTGCAATACATTGCCGTATGCCCCTGGGAACGGCGTATTTGGCAGCGGGGAACACCACCACGGCTTCTGTCGTTGTCGCCGTGACTGCGTCCACCGCCGCGGCCTCGCCCTTGACCGGAACCCGCATGTCGAGGACCACCAGTCTGATGATTATGTCCACGGCCGGCCGCCAACGCCGTGCGAGACCCGCCAGCTGGAACACCAGCAGATGCAGAAAATTCATCCGCCCAGATGAATTCTTGGGCTTGAAGGATATTCGATAGCTAGGGAATTGAGACTGGCGCGCCCGATGCAGCAACCGATGAAGCAATTGACCGAAACTCCAGCTTGAGTCCTCGGAAAACATACAAATTCTGTTCATCCAAGGACATGGGCCGGCCGGCGAGGGCCAAATCCTCAACCAACAATTGAGCTCTGTCGAGATATTTTCCCAGAGAGCTATCACCTTGCCGCAAAGACTGGAATTGTGCAAGAAGGTTCAGGCATCTCGCCCGTGTGGATGAACCTAGAGCAGTCGTGATGGAGGATCATACCTCATGCGAAGTGCCACGACCGACGGCAAGATAGAGGACTTCATCGGACATGGAGGATATCAACAGCGACAGGATCGACTGATCCTGCTGCTCCCACAAAGCGTGCGCCGGATTTTCCGTGGTGGTGGACGTCGTGCCTCCAGAGCCGGCCTCACTGGTGGCCGGGGTAGTCACCGTGGCCGGAGGACACGGGGTATCGTCGGTAACGAACCCGAGCAAACCCTGCCCTCGAAGAAAATGTACTAACTGGGTACGCCAGAAAAGATAATTTTAGGTGATGAGCTTCATCGACACAAAATGATATGCCATGGACAAATTATTTGGGGTGGCCGGAGAAGGTATGGTGGCGGCGGTGATAGTTCTTTCGCTAGAATTCGTCGAAATAGTTCGGGGAGGAGAGAGAGAGGATGACCTAGCTAACTGATACCAGATGAGTGAATGATTTACGTTGATTCAAACTCAGACTGTTACAGAGATACAAAAGAGATAGAAAGCTTATCTAACTAACCCTACATAATAGCTAATGGTTACAGGACTAAATCAACTCTACATGTACAAGAATAATGTTACATATAATTGTACCAATAATGTAACACTACTAACAATGACCTCCCATTTTTATATACTATACTAGCATAAATAGATTATTGACTTTATTACATTGTAGTATTTGTTCATCTACACTTTCTCAACCTGTTGAAGCACAAAGAGTGAAAAATCAATACCGCCGCCTCCACTGAGGTTCAATCTCATGACCTCCTATATCCTATATGGGAGAGACACCACATGCTATCTGAGTACAAAGTACTTGGCGCAAGATAAATAGATTTAATGTCCTACTTTGTATATTTTAACTTGTCAATCAATTCAAAATAAGTCGATAAGTTTTATTTCGCTAGTAGGCTGTATGCTAATACTCCTGTAATACCCCAAAATTTTGAAACTTTTAAAACTTATATAGAAAGGTGAATTCTCATTAAATCCCAAAATTAACATAAGAGTGCGGGGTGCTATGCCACATCTGAGCTGGAAAACTCAGATGCACAGGCTATACTAACTAAATATCCTCAAAGCAATATCATTACATAATCATGGCACGCAGGCCGAAAGGGAAACTAACTAATCTACGCTTAGGATCTCCAGCGCGCTCCGGTGTCTACTCATCTGTGCCTGAAAGCCAAATATATCTGTTCAGCGAATGATGCTGGTAACCCACTCCAACGCGTTGAAATACAATATAGGTAGATATATATAGATATACGAAAACCACTTTGAAGCAGGAAGATATAAACTTAGGAAACTCTAGCTTTAAAATCAGGGATAGACTCAACAGATAGGGATAAAGGGATAGACTCAACAGATAAGGATAAGCACATTAAACAAGGATAATCAGTTATATAGAGATAGTATAATAAAGAGCATATATTTAAGGTCGCAGTTCACTTTCAATTCATTCACATCATCACTCAATCATCATTCAAGTCACACAAGCACACTTTGGTGGCGCCACAGGACCAATCGCATGCCCCGAACATGAGGGTTAGTGCATATAGCACTAACACGGCCCTGCAGCACCCTACCTCATACCGCAGCATGAAGGGGTTGATCGCAACCAACCGTATAGATCGCCGATATTTTGACGGCGGATCACAGCCCTACACACCGCTGACGCGCTCAGTCGGTGGACTGCGATCCTCTTTTGGGGACTACGACCCTACACACCGTTGACGAGCACAGTTGGTGGATCGTAGCGGATCAAGCCCTACACACCGCTGAGGGACTCAGTCGGTGGGCGATGATCCTCGGAGACTACGACCCTACACACTGCTGGCCCTTCACTCGGTGGATCGTAGCCGACCATAGCCATTCACACCGCCTGATCACTCATTCGGTGGGCTATGGCCTTCCTCAGGCTGGTGGCCCTACACACCGCTGGCGCGTCCAGTCGGTGGACCATCCGCACACGAGGCCCATGTGGGCTGTAGCCCAAGGAGTGAATCACTGATCGCAGCCAGGAAGATGAACCGCAGCTCATAAGTAACCAATTTGACCACAGCCAACTTCTGAACCGCAACTCAGGAACACCCAATTTGATCGCAAACAAATTGGGGAATCATGCATCACATAACACATTGTAGCACGTAATAGCACATTGGGAAGAGGGGAGACGCATAAATAAACTTACGTGTGATCATTCACATACTAAAAATAGTCATAAGGGGTTCATGCAGCTTCCACCTAGGCCAACGGGTTACCGATTCACTAGCATGCAATTCCTAAGACTCTTCTATCCTACGAATGGCACCCGAAACATCAAACTAGACTCAAGCACGATAAACGGGGTCCGTTGGGACACCACGGGGAATGGGGAACATCAAACGGGGAAACCGAGGACCCGGGGTGGGTAACAGACCAGTGGGTAGCCGGTGGGTGGAGAGCCACCCGCCGGCGACGATCTTCTGGGCAACGGGTGGTCGGCGGGCAGACGTCTGCCCGCTGCCTTGCAGTGATTCTCGGGCAGCAGGTAGGTGGCGGGTCCCCCTAAGAATCCTAATTAGGGTCTAAATGGTATGAGCTTGCCTATTCCATTCCTTATAGGACTAAGGGGTTGGTTTTAGGGATAAGGGTCCATGGACTATGGTGGACCCCTTTTAGTTAATTAATGGTAATTAATTAATTAATTTGGTTTTAGGGGTCGTAACACGGGGTGTTACAACTCCGTACTTAGGGGTGATCGCGGTTCCGGTTCTGATTTCGCAAATGGCCAAACCGAAACTGGAACCTTAAAGTAAGGTTCTGGTTCCTGTTTCGGTTCAGAACCGGCGGTTTCGGTTGGAACTGTCGGTTCTAATCAGATTTATTAAAAAAATTATAAAAAAAACTATAAATTTTTAAAATTTTTCAGTTTGGAACCAGAATCGATGGTTCTGGTTCCATTTCATCTCGAACCTTAACCGGAATCGTGCGGACGGTTCTATTTCGGTTTCAGTTCAACAGTGCACGGTTCGGTTCGAACCGAACCATGGTCATGCCTATCCGTACTTTATATCTCATAATTTATCTCATTCACTCAACTTTTGATAACGAACTTGTTAATCTGCTAAGAAATACCCTATATCTCATCATTTATCTCATTCACTCATTTTCAAGATAGAAACGTTGATGACACAAAAAAATATAAAAATAAAGTCACCACATATTAATGGCTCCTAGATCACAATAATTTATCTCATTCACTCATCTTCAAGATAGAAACGATGATGACAACACACAAAACATTAAAATAAAGTAATTTATCGCATTCACTCATCTTCAAGATAGAAACGATGATGACAACACACAAAACATTAAAATAAAGTCACCAAATATTAATGGCTCCTTGCCGTCACATGATGCCATGAACTTCCTTTTTTCTTATGTCTTCCCACATTTTTTTTACCGAAAAACATGCACCATTGAAGTGCTTGTTTTGAGGTATATATGTGTATCTCAAGTTTGGTAGGTTTGAACTTGCGATTCTTATTAGTTGTGAAAGCTATTTTTTTTTTTTAAAGTACTAATTCATGAATGATTCGCAAGTTAGAATCAAATGGTGTTTGAAAATAACTTTAAAAATACGTTAAATTATTATATTTTAATAATATTGAGCCATATTTTACATCTATAATACAATGATCAAGACAAATGATAATTTTTTGAGATTTTGAAAGTGAACTAACTCTAAAAACATCCTTCCAAAGGCTGAACTCCAACAATAAGGGCCCCCACACCCCGACCCGACAGAGCATTTAGGAGGATGTAAATCATGGTGACTCAACTGAACATGAACCACAGAGGCTAGACCAGTGCGCACTGCGCACAAGGAGCCCCCCTCACTACCGTTGGTGAGACTCGATCCCTGGTCATTCTTCCAAAATTTCACATCTATGACCAGTTGAGCTACCCATGCGGGCACTAACTCTAAAAACATGTCTTTAGTTTAGATTGTTGAAGATTGCGACGTGACGGGATTGATATATAAATATCATATATCAAATCATAAATTATAAATAAACACACAACGTACCATTGCTTTCAACATTAGAACATCTTTGAATTATCTATACTATATATAAAAACAAAATCATGAAATTTTAACTTCCCTCTCAATTCTTAAAAAATCTCTCTTCCTAATAAAATATATTGATTTCTACTTTCCCATTCGTACAATAATTCTGCGTTAAAATTCTATTCTAATATTATAAAATTGTGTAATACAATTCCTATTGTTATCTATACTATATATAAAAACAAAATTATGAAATTGTAATTTCCCGCCCAATTCCTAAAAAATCTCTCTTCCTAATAAAATATATTGATTTCTACTTTCTCATTCGTACAATAATTCTGCGTTAAAATTCTATTCTAATATTATAAAATAGTGTAATACAATTCCTATTGTTATCTATACTCTATACTATATATAAAAACAAAATCCTGAAATTTTAACTTCCCGCCCAATTCCTAAAAAATCTCCCTTCGTAATAAAATATATTGATTTCTACTTTCCCATTCATACAATAATTCTGCGTTAAAATTCTATTCTAATATTATAAAATAGTGTAATAGAATTCCTATTGTTATCTATACTATATATAAAAACAAAATCCTGAAATTTTAACTTCCTGCCCAATTTCTAAAAAATCTCTCTTCCTAATCAAATATATTGATTTCTACTTTCCCATTCGTACAATAATTCTGCGTTAAAATTCTATTATAATATTATAAAACAGTGTAATACAATTCCTATTGTTATCTATACTATCTATACTATATATAAAAATAAAATCCTGAAATTTTAACTTCCCGCCCAATTCCTAAAAAATCTCTCTTCCTAATAAAATATATTGATTTCTACTTTCTCATTCATACAATAATTCTGCGTTAAAGTTCTATTCTAATATTATAAAATTGTGTAATACTATTCCTATTCTAATCTATATCTATACTATATATCAATGTTGCAAAAATCGCGCCGCTGGCCGCGATGAGAAAGGCCGGAATCGGCCTCCTCCGCGGCCGCCTCGCCGGCGATTATTGCTATTATTTTTTTAAAGTTGTAAAGTGTCAAAAGTTCGGAAAAGCATAAGGCTAACCCCATCCCAAAAATTTTACCCCTTTCTAAATGACATGGAAGAGAGAGAATACATTTTTTTATTCTTTTTTTATGCTGATGTGTATTGAAATTGGAGAGAGAATTGCTAAAATAGAAATAGGAGAGAGAATTTGCTAATGAAAGAAAAAGCTGCAAAAGGACAACTGCACAACTTTTTATGTCTTTTTTATTTTTATTATTTCTTTTAATATTATTTTATTATATACAAAATTGATGATGTGGAAGTGGGACCCATTTTAGAAAGTGAGAGAAATTTTTGGGATAAGGATAGCCTAACTTTTGACTCGATTGTCCGTTTTGGACAAATATTTTTTTGAAATCACGTATTTTTTCGAGGAACCTATGAGAACCTTATGTTTTATTTATGAATTTTTAAAATTTTTAATTAAAAAATTGTCCCGTGCATTATTTAATAATCTTTCTTTATAATTGGTCAAATTATTTAATTGTAATAAATTAGGGAATAATTAATGATGGTAATAGAAATCCTAGAAGAATATAGAATTGAAGAATATTTAATTATTGTTATATTATTATTATGTCTCACGGAATACAATACAAGAATATTTAATTATGGTTATATTATTATTGTGCCTCACGGCCATTATATACTAACAGAACTTGAAAAGAAACTAATAATAACAATAATATAATAATAATAATAATAATATAAGTGGTAATAATAATATCTAAAAGTAATTATGTGTTAATAATAATAGTAAGAATATTAACGTAAGAATTATATCATAGAATAAATCGCAATAATTAATAACTATAGTCTAGGATTAAATTTGGAATTGTCAGGAAAGATAAGCGACCTCTGGTGAAATTAACTCTTAAATAATTATATATTGATTTAAATATTCTTAATATATTACAACAATGATGCACGGGTGAAAATACTAGTAGCTTTATATTTGATGCTTAACTCTTATTTGTAACAGATATGGCGGAGTCCCATGAGTCACGTGCAGACCTCGTTCGTCGCTTGAATGGTCGCGATGCTGCCAAGAGACAAATGATGGGCGAGAGTAGCCTAGCTCCTCCAGCAACTCAGGTTCCTTCCTTGCGCAACCAGGATACGAGCTCGAGCTTGACTCTTTCCACGACTCACTCGGTTGACCCTATGATTTATGCTCCAGTACCCCCCATGCGAGAGGTATGTGTTTGCTTGTGGTTTGCAATCATTACTTAACCATGTTTCTCACCTTATGACTTTATGCAGGCCCTCGTTCGCTATGTTGCCAATGATGAGGTTTTGGGGTTCATTCAGGCCCGTTTGGCGATTGAGATGAGAGCTCGCCTGGAAGTGGAGTCCAAGCTAAAGGAGTTGAAGGTGAAACTTATGGATTTAGAGGACAAGTGTGCCTGGTTAGTTGCTTGGCGTGTCCGGAAACAAAAGGCACATAAGGAGGCCCTTACCACGATGTTGTCGCGCTACCGGAGCTCCAAGGCCTTCAGGGAGGATGTGAAGACTTACATCACTAAACATGTGAATGAGGTCTTCGAGAATTTGATGAGCATCACAGCTGGGAGGGAGCTTGTAACCATGGAGGGGATGATGATGCATGATGTGGGGGAGTATACTATGCAACAAAGGATCTACTCGGTTCTTCGCCAGAGGGATGAGACCTTCGACCCCAAGGCATGGGGTCTCCCTGCCGAGTTTGCAAACCCCGAGTTTCCTATCGAGCTCATTGACGCAATTGATGCCAGGACTTGTTCGACCTCACCTTGCACTCGGCCACCGGTCATCCTCTCTTCGCAGACTTGCTTTGCAACCTTTAACACGGCTCCCGAATCGACCCCTTTGGACTAGATCCATATCCTGGACACCATAGATGACCTCGCTCAGGCGACCGGGGAGGGGAGAGATGCAGGCTCACCCGCGAGACTTAGTAGCTTTTAGTTTTTCCTTGCTTCCTTTTGATTGTGCACGCTGAACACATTGTGTTTGTTACTTATCATGTTTTGCTTCCTTTTGATTGTGCACGCTGAACACATTGTGTTTGTTACTTATCATGTTGCACAAACTATTTCTTCCATGTACGAATTACTTTTTTTGGTCCATGACATTGATGGTTTATTTATGGTTTACTTCCTTGAGTTTTTTATATGATTCTTTGCCTTTGACTAAATGATACTTGCGGTCTATAACTCATTGCATTATTCGAGCCGAATTTTGAGGTAAAAAATCCTTGCACAATTATACCTGGAGGTCCTAGTGCCAATTAGATTTAGAGTCTAGGGTTCGAAAATCTTGCCAATTAGATTTAGAGTCTAGGGTTGGAAAATCTTGTTAAGATGTATGATAGGATATATACCCCGACCTGGGTCTGTGTTCCCGCCTATAGTCGGGTAGAGGTCAAGCAGTTCGGGACCCAGTCAGCGGGTCAAACCCGCCACCTCCGTGAGCCTATAAAAGGGCCCCTAGCTCTCATTATTAGGGCCTTCCACTCTCTCCACTCTCTCTAGAGTTGCAAGAACAAAACATGAATAAAATGCCCTTTGAGCTATATGTAACACCCCCCGATTTCCATACTAATTTAAACCTTAATCATGAAGATAACTAGCCATAAAAACATACACAATAGAAGACTAAATATGGAATATATGGAAAACATAGAGTGCTATGCCACGCCCACCCAACGGTGGACGCACAAGCGTAAACATCTGCAACATAATCTTTCTATCCAAAGACAAAGCCAACAACAATAAGTCTAGAGTCTAACAAAGGCACGCAGGCCCAAACCATCACAAGGTTCAAGGGATCTATACTGTCTATAGACCACGCTGTCATCTACTCAGCACCTGAAAGAAACACATAAATATATGGGACAACGCCTGGTCAGCGAATGATGCTGGTAACCCACCAATACATGTGAAGTATCATACATAGATAACATATATATACAAAATCATTTCTGAAACGGGATATAGTATATATAAGTTCAAATCCAAGAGTAGAAGTCAAACACAAGACTCTATGCACTCACAGCAAAGATAAGGGAACACATCCCAAGACAACAAGAAGTACAACGACACACAAGAACGGCTCAAGGCGTATTCTACCATCACTTAGTAGAATAACACCCGACATGCACAACACAAGAGAATAAAGACACTACTGTTGGCAACACATGCCTTTGTGACAACACATGTCACAAATAAAGAAACACACAACAATGGCAACACATGCCTTCGTGACATCACCCATCACGAATTGATATGCCTTCCTTATGCCCGGTTCCAACCTTATGGCTACCCCCAACCTTATAGCTAGTTCCAACCTGTACCTCCAGGACCCCTGTACACCAAGTCCAACCTTATTCCTCCGAGGACCGTCGTCACCTCTCCGACAGTCTCCAACAAAACCACCGATTTCATAGTACACGAGGGTACCGATCACACATGGCAACACATGCCTTGGTAACAAATGTTACCCTAAACAAATACGTGAACCTTACACAAAGTTCACAAACTCCATAATCGCATCATGGCCACCACGAGGACCACTGCCGTACCATGGTGACTAATGTCCCATACCATTAATCGTGCAATCCAGGTACAGCCACACACACAACACCATCATAGGAATCAAACAACGGATCACAACGAAGATATGAAACCATACTCAACAAGGAAAGGATCACAATCCGACTCCAACGATGATTAACACAAGTTGTAACACCCCGAAATTTTGAAACTTTTAAAACTTATATAATAAAGGTAATTCCTCATTAAATCCCGAAATCCAACATAAAAGTATGGGGTGCTATGCCACACCTGAGCTAGAGAACTCAGGTGCACAGGATAATTAACTAAAATCCTCAATGATGTCAATACATAAGCATGGCACGCAGGCCAAAAAGGGAAACTAGCTACTCTACGCTCCAGATCTCTAGCGCGCTCCGGTGTCTACTCATCTATGCCTGAAAGCCAAATATATCAGTTCAGCGAGAGATGCCGGTAACCCACTCCAACGCGTTGAAATACAATATAGGTATATATATAGATATAGATATAGGAAAACCATTTTGAAGCAAGAAGATATATACTTAGGAGACTCTAGCTTTTAAAACCGGGAATAGACTCGACAAGTAGGGATAATCACATCAAACAGTAATAAACAGTTAAGTAGAGATAACATCATAAGGAATACTCATCTAAGGTCACAGTTCACTTTTCAATTCAAACACATCATCATTCAATCATCATTCATATCACATAATCGTTGATGGCGCCACGGGACCAATCGCATGCCCCGAACATGAGGGTTAATGCTTATAGCATTAACACGGCCCCGCAGCACCCTACCTCAGTACCGCGATATGAGGGGAGTTGATCGCAACCAACCCTTTGAGAACCGCTGACGAACTCAATGTCGGATCACGATCCGACACACCGCTGACGCACCCAGTCGGTGGACCGCGATCCCCTTTACAAGGGGGGACTTACGACCCTACACACCGTCGATGCGCACAGTCGGTGGACCATAGTGGATCAAGCCCGGCTTACCGCTGAGCTATACTCAGTCGGTGGGCGAAGATCCTCGGAGACTATGGCCATACACACCGCTGTCCCATCATTCGGTGGATCGCAGCCAGCCGTAGCCCTACACACCGCCTGATTACTCAGGTCGGTGGACTACAGCCTTCCTCGGCTTATTGGCCCTACACACCGTCTTGGCGCGTTCAGGTCCGGTGGGTCATAGCACCGAGGCCCATAATTGGACCTGTAGCCCAAGAAGTGAATCAATTTGGCCTTAGCCACTTCTAAGCCTTAGCTCAGGAACAATCCATATGGCCTTCAGCCACTTCCGAACCTTTAGTCCGGAAACAATCCATTCGGTCTTACACCGACTTCCGAACCTTAGTCTGGGAACAATCCATTCGGTCTTCAACTGACTTCCGAACCTTAGTCCGGGAACCACCCAATTGGCCTATAACCAAAATGGGGGATCATGCAACACATAACACATAGGAGCACGTAATAGCATATCGGGAGGGGAAAGACATATAAATAAACTTACGTGTGATCATTCACATACTACGAATAGTCCTAAGGGTTCATACAACTTCCACCTAGGTCAACGGATTACCAATTCAACTAGCATGCAATCCCTAAGACTCACCTAGCCTACGAGTGGAACCCGAAACATCAAACTAGACTCAAGCACGACAAACGGGGTCCGTTGGGACACCACGGGGAATGGGGAACATCAAACGGGGAAGCCGGGGACCCGGGGTGGGGTACGGACCAGCGGGTAGCCGGTGGGTGGGGGTCACCCGCCGGCTGCCCGCTGGAGGGCACTGTTCCGGGCAGCGGGTTGCCGGCGGGCAGTCGGCTGCCCGGTGGCTGCCCGCTGCCGGGCAATGCCCCTTTGGGCAGCGGGTAGGTGGTGGGTTCCCCCACCCCCACCTACCCCCCACTAACTCTTTACTCATATACTCGTCCCGGGAACCTTTGTGGAACCCGAAACCATGCTTAGACACTTTTAAACGCAAATAACGACATCACGTAAGCAATTAACGGATCGAAAGCAAGAATCATGTAGGACTTATCCTATTACGACTTCTAAATATAAACAACACCCGAACATGCGAATTCCCACCCAAATATAAATCAAGAACATCACAATACAAATTCCCAATCCAACCTAGGGCTCTAATCCCACCCAAATTATCAAGAACATATTTTATTATCAAGAAATATCAAGATTCGTCAAGAATCATCATATCATAATCAAGAACTTCTTTTTAACATCAAGATCATCAAGATTATCAAGAAAGCATATAAATCATCCTATCAATCATGCATCAAGAACATAACACAATTATCATAGAAGAATTCAATCAAGACACAAGAATATAGAGGGAGGCCAAGGAAGGAGAATTTAGCGAAGAAAATAGGTTTTGTTGAGACATGGGATACCTCTTAGCCTTAATTAATCATCCCTTGGCTATTAAGGTTCTTCCCTAAGATTTCCATCCGTTTTGATCTCCCTAGGCTTGGTGGTGGGGAGTCCCTTGGGAATTCTTGTGTGGTGATAATTATTGTGGTGTGACTTCTAGGTGCCTCCTATGTCCTTATATATATATTTAGGAGTCCTAATTAGTGTCTGAATGGTATGGGTTTACTAATTCTATTCCTTATAGGATTAAGAGCTTCTTTTAGGGATAAGGGTCCATGGTCCATGGTGGACCATATTAATTAATTAAAGAGAATCCTAATCATAATCTGAATAGTAAAGGTATTTCTTTATTTCTAATAGGCTTATGACTCTATTTTAGGCAAGGGTCCAAGATCCGTGGTGGACCACATTAATTAATTAAAGGGATTTATTATCAAATTAAATCCTTTTTAATTATTATTAATGGAATTAATTAAATAATTAATTCAGGATTAAGGACCGTAACACGGGGTGTTACACAAGTCATCATTCTCAATATGAAAGGACAAACAACGCACACGCTAGCATTTAAACACCGAACTAGCATGCTTATCAAACGGGTAAACCAAACATAGTTCCGAAGAACACACAAGACTCATCACGGTTCAACGAATCACAAGGTTGAACACTTAGCACGATTCAAGACACCAAAACCTACATGGAATCCTACCATATAGTTCTAGACATACGAAACATCAAGAAGTCACTCAAATAGTTCCACAAAAGAACATTGAAAAGTCAAAAGACCAAATACCGAGTCAAAAGAATCACGGGGAACAAATCCCCAACCATCATCAAAATACGTACCCGCGGGAACCTACTCCCACCAGTCATGTACCCCGCGGGTGGGGCTGTAACACCCCCCCCAAACAATACCTATATAAAAGCCTTAACACATGCATATTAAACAACAAAACTAGCACAACGGAAGATAAAACGAAACTGGATAAAAGAAATCCAACGGGGTGTCACGCCACGTCTACCAAACACGGTAAACGCTACGGCAAACAATCTGCAAGTGTATACATCTATCCCAAAACATCAGTCTAACTACATTGGCGCACAGGCCACAAAAGCAAGGATAAAGGTGCTAAGCTACCAGGCACTAGACATCGCGCTCGTCTAAACATCACCTGAAAGATACAAAGATAAACATTGGGACGACGCCCGGTCAGCGATAATGCTGGTAACCCACCAATACTGTTAAGTATCATATATAGATAGATATAAGCCATAAAACCATTTTCGAAACGGAATACATAAGTATATAAGTCAAAAGCCAAGATCAACAGTCAACACAAGACTCATCACTCTCAAAGATAACACGGGAACACATCTCAAACCACAAAGGTTAACCGCGACACAAAGGAATAAGACTCACCCATGGCAACACATGCCCTTGTGACTACATACGTCACAAGAAAGAGAACTCACCACAACGGCTACACAAGCCCTCGTGACATCACCCATCACGAGTTGATATGCCTTCCTTATGCCCTGTTCCAACCTTATGGCTACCCCCGACCTTGTACCTTCATGCCAACCATTACCTCCAGGACCCCTGTACTTCTTAGTCCAACCTTTTCCCTCCTGGGACCGTCGTCCCCCACCAACAATCCACCAACAAGACCACCAATTCATAGTACACAAGGTACCGTACACGGCGAAATACATGCCCGGATAACACATGTTATCCCCCAATCACGTGAACCTTACTCGAAGGAACATATCTCCATAATCACGTCACGGCCACCACGAGGACCGCTGTAATACCTTGGTGACTAGTGTCCCATACCACTAATCATGCAATCCAGGTAAAGCCACACACGCACCACCACTCACACGAGTCAAACAACGGATTACAACGAAGGTATGAAACCATACTCAATCAAGGAATGGGTCACAACCCGACGACAACAACGATGAATAACGCAAGTTATCATCCACCAAACGGAAGGTACAAACAACACACACGCTAGCATTAAGACAATAAACTAGCATGCTTAACAATGGAGAAACTCAAGATAGTTCCGAGGAACACACAAGACACCTCTCGGTCCAACGAAGCACAATGTTGAACACTTAGCATGATTCAAGACACCAAAGTCCTACATGGATACCTACCATATAGTTCTAGACATACGAAACATCAAGAAGACGCTCAAATAGTTCCACAAAAGAACAACGGGAAGTCAAAAGACCAAATACCGAGTCAAACGGATCACGGGGAACAAATCCCGAACAAACACCACAGTGTTCCCCGCGGGTGGACCCACGGGTAGTGCCCCACCCGTGGTCCCGCCCGCGGGAACACATTCCCACAGGGCTTTGTACCCGCGGGTAGGCCGGCGGGTGGTGCCCCGCCCGCCGTTCCGCCCGCGGGAACATTCCTGTTCCACAACAAATCCCTTCGGGGATTTTCTTCTCCAAACACAAATTCAAGTCCAAAACATGCCAAATCTCACCCAACACAACAAAATGACTTGAACCATGGAAAATGCCAAGCAATGGCACAAAGGAACCCTAAACACAAGCTCTAGATATGCAATATCACAAGACAAATGCATAAACCCTCACATTTCATAGCAAAACATATGTAAAATCCAAGAAATCACATATAGGTAAGCAAAATAGGTTTTGTAGAGCATGGGTTACCTCTTGAAGACCAAAAGACTTCACTTTACACCACAACAAGCTCTCCAAGGCTTACTTTCCAAACCCACTTCAAGATTAAACCAAAAGATCATAAAGATCCTACCTTTAAGAAAAGGACAACTAAGATGGAACCAAAAAGACAAGATAAACTTAGATCTTACCCTCCTAGATGCCCAAATAGGTGAAAGGTTGAATCTTGGAAGCAAAACTTGAAATCTTGACAAGGGTCTTAACTTGGCTTGGAGAATAAGCTACACTTCTTTTCTAGAGAGAAGGTAGAACTAATTTCTAAGAATTGTAGGGAATGAAATGAAGAAGTCTTCTAGGTTAGGTTACAATACTAACTCTTGGTGAAAAGACAAGAATACCCTTACTAACCTTTAGAAAGTGTAAGGAACAAGGGAACTCCCCTTAAAGCAAAAGGTACAAGACAACTTAAAGGTTGACTAGTCAAATACTAGTCGTTGAGTATTAAAAATCAGGATTTTAGGAATTAACTCTTCAAATGAAATAGGATTAATTACTCAATTAATCCATGGATTGAAATGTTGATTTTTGGGGTGTCACAGGGGCGGCGGGTGGAGCTCTGCCCGCCGTTCCGCCCGCGGGTACACAACCCTGTACCAAATAATCCCTTCGGGGATTTTTAACACCAAGCTCAAATTCTAGTCCAAAACATGCCAAATCTCACCAAATACAACAAAACGACTTGAATCAAAGGAATAGTCAAGCAATGGCATACATGAACCCTAATAACAAGCACTAGATATGCATTTTCACAGGACAATGCATCAACACTCACATTTTATAGCAAAATCACATGTTGAATCCAATAAATCATCATATAGGTAAGCAAAATAGATTTTTGTAGAGCATGGGTTACCTCTTGTAGACAAAAACCTTCACTTAACACTTCACAAAGCACCTAATAAGGTTCACCTTACACACCCACTTCAAGAACACACCAAAAGATCATAAAGATTCTATCTTTAAGGAAAGACACCTTAGAAAACACTAAAAACACAAGATAAACATAGATCTTACCCTCCTAGATGCTCAAAGGTATGAAAGGTGGAATCTTGACGACAAACTTTGAAGATTTGGTAAAGCTCCAACTTGGCTTGGAAGAAAAACTATCTAACTTTTAGAGAGAAGGAGGAGCTGAAGTTTAGAAAGTGTAAGGGAAAGAATGAAGGGTGTCTTCTAGGTTAGCTTGCATTACTAACATAAGGTGAAATGTCTTGATTACCCTTACTAAAATGAAGAGGTGTAAGGGAACAAGGGAACTACTCACAAAGCTTAAGGTACAACACTTGACTTTGGGTTGACTAGTCAATTACTAGTCCCCGACTATTGAATTTTCAGGAATTTACAGCACGTTTGGTTCACGGAATGAATTTTGAGGTAATAGGAATGTTATTCCATAAGGAATGGAATAGGCAAGGAATAGAATAAGAATTGTATTCTATTGTTTGGTTCGCATAAGGAATAGACTTTAGGAATTATATTACAGTGTTTGGTTGATTTAAGGAATAGAAATGAAATATGTTTTAAAAGACATAAATACCCTTATAAAAATATGTGATGGTGGTGATGGTGGTGGTGGTAGTGGCGGTGGTGGTGGCGGTGGTGGTGATGGTGGTGGTGGTGGTGGCGGTGGTGGTGGTGCTGGGGTGGTAGTGGTGGTTGTGGTGGCGGTGGTGGTGGTGGCGGTGGCAGTGGTGGGGGCGGCGACGGTTGTGGCGATGGTGGTGGTGGTGGTGGTGGCGGCGGTGATGGTGCTGTGGTGGTGGGGGCGGCGACGGTTGTGGTGGTGGTGGTGATGGTGGTGGTGGCGGTGGTACTCCTGGGTGGTGGTTCTGGTGGTTCTGGTGGCGGTGGTGGTGGTGGCGGCGGCGGTGGCAATGGTGGTGGTGGTGATGGTGGTGGTGGTGGCGACGACGACGATGGTGGTGGTGGCGGTGGTGGCGGTGGCAGTGGTGGGGGCGACGGTGGTGGGGGCGGCGATGGTGGTGGTGGCGGCGGCGGCGGCGGTGATGGTGGTGGTGGCGACGACGATGGTGAAATAGGATAAATTTATATATAAAATAAAAAAATTAGGTTAAAGAAAGGGGTAAAAAAGGAAATAGATTGTAAAATCTATTCCTGAGCGTTCAGTAATAGGCTAATACCAGGGGGGGCCCCTAGTAATAGCTATTACCTTATTTGAGGTAATAGGCTATTACCAGGAATATTATTCATGGTAATAGAAATGGTTACCAAACAAAGGAATAGGCCTATTATTGAGAATGCTATGCCATTCCCGGCATATTCCGTGAACCAAACGGGTCATTAAGGAATTAATCTATCAATTGGATTAGGATTAGTTACTTAATTAATCCCTTAATTGAATTTGGATTACGGGGTGTCACATCTTCTCCCCATTCAAAGAAGCTTCATCCCCGAAGCTTTGGTACGACGAATTAGACCAAACGATGAAATGAAACAACAATGTGACAAGAGTGTCAAGAACATCCTTATTTGGTCAAAACTCAAAGGATTCAAAAAGGTACCAACCATAAGCAAGAAGTCGTGTTATTCAAGAGTTGGAAAGAAATAATCAACGGGGATAATGAGCATAACAAACTCTAAACCACACACAACCACCACCAACTTCTATTCAACCACCAAAGTTCTAACCCTCAAACTCCTAACACAAACCACTAAACCAACAAACCAACCAAACAAGCAAGCAAAGCAAACACACAAAGCAAACCACAACAACTAGCAACGGTAGCAACAACTAAAAGATAACACAAGCTAAGGAAAAAGGGTGGACGGGGTTACCACAACACTGAGCTAGAACGACTCGCTCTCAGATCCGTCGGTGTCTTCATCACACTCTTCGTCAGCTCTTCCTCGGCTAGAACTGGCCTCAAGCTGGTCCAACCTCTGGTTAACTGCGACGAACCGCGTCTTCATAAAAGCAAAGCAACTAAACCAACTACCCAAACTACAAGCTAACAACGACGGCAAACAAGAGAGAACAACTAAACGCACAACTGAGCAAACAACTACCAACGAACCTACTAACAAAACAAGCAAGGGACGCAACAAGGTTCCACAATGAAAATGGTCGGCTTGCGAAACGGATGACAAAACTTAAGAGATGGGTTGCAAAAGAGGTTTTAAGCAACAAAGGTGCTTGCCAACTAACCAAAGTTAGAGAAACCAAGGGTTCAAATTAAGGTGGTAAGATAGATATGTTTGGTCACAGCGAAGTTCAACACAAAAACCGTCGGTTAACAAAACGAGAGACAAGACTTAGAGATAGGTTGAGGGTTCACAAAGGTAAGACAAGAAAGAAAGATAAGGTGATAGATAAAAGATTTACCGGAAAGGAAAGCTAACTTCACACCGAGCCTAACTCCTGCTCAAAACTAGCCAACGATCTACTCAAAATGAGACGGTCAGCTAAGGAACAAGCCACAAACATAAACTGGCACCACAAGAACCCTAAACTAGACCACTCGGGATCACAGAACCAGGGTTGCATCTTCAACTGCTCTCCGCTGACTTCTTCAACCAAAGGAAACAAGGTCCACACACGACACAACTTGAGCTCGGCAACCGCTTGAACTTGATCCGTCACCTCCAGAGAAGGCTACAACTGCTAGATCCAAAACACTAGCAAGATGTCCTTCTCTCCGGCTCTTGGGCTAACTTGATGTAGGCTACCAACTTAACACTTGCATTAGCACACCGCCCACAATTCTCTACAAAGCAGCGCTTGAAAACTTCAAAACTTTGGTTTGGATGAAAGGTTCAAAACAAGAACGGTAACAAAGGAGAAATGTAACTCAGGGGAAAGAAGGCTTACAAGAAACGATTCGGTTCGACGGAAAAGATTAGAGTGAAGGGTTTTAGGGTTCAGAAACTCAAGGACCACGTTACTTAGGAGTAGGATCAAAGTCATCAAAGTTGCAACTTAGGAAATAAGGTTGCCACCTTCCACGGAATCGTTAGAAGCGAGGAATACAAGAACGAGGTTCGATTCAAAGGGGAAGAACAAGGTGAGAATTTATGTTCAAAAATTCAAGGACCATGTTGATTAAGAAGAAGAGAATTGTAAATGTAGTTACAACTTAGGGAGTAAGGGATCAAACGGGGTTTAAAGGAGTTGAAAAGAATTTCCCCAAGGAGGATATCCGGTTTAAACTCAAGGAAAAAGTTGATTAGGAAGGGGATCAAGATTTTCAAAGTCACAACTTAGCAAAGATGAGGTCGTAACCTTGAACAGAGTCAAATCAAGAGAGGAACAAGAACGAGGTTTGAAAAGATAGGAAGGATTTCTCGAAAAGGGGCAAGGGATGAAGATCGGTTTCAGGAGATGAAAGGGTTCGCGACTTCCGACGAAACTTTGACTTGGAGCTGATTACAACGGTTGTTGAACAAAAGGACATCTACCTCGACTCGAACGCGGCTTAACTCTTAGACCTTGCCAGATTCCTCCATAAGCTGATGACACTGCCGCGTTGCACAAGATGGTTCGGAAAGAAAACAAGAACAAGGTTCGGAAGAAAAGGATCGCTTGGCAAAAAGGGTGATTGGGTTTCTCTAAAGGAAAGAAGAGATTTACGAGGGTCAAGGGTAACACTCAAACAAGTTAACGCCCGAAGCTAACACGCAGGAAAGGCACAAAGACGAAGGAAGGTGCAACAAAAGGGTACAAGAGCTTACTTCAACGGTTCCCACTTGCATCTGCTTCACGACTGTGGATCTTGTTTTGCCGAGGTCCCGACTTCGTACACAGGTCCTGGTTGCTACTTCCACTTAGCCTATTGTTGCTTCCACTTTGATGCTTACTTCCCGACCGGGGCCTTACACTACCAACTGGTTTTGAGTCCACTGAAGTCTTCTTCTTAACTCTGCACTCAAAGGACCGATGACCCTTCTTGCCACAAGCAAAGCACTCTATCGGTTTCCCAAGACAGTCCACGCCGGGGTGGTCACTTCCACACTTCTTGCAAACGAAGCGCCTTCCCTTAGCCTTGATCTTCCGAATTGACTAGGGAGCCTTTCCTCTTTTAGAACCATCTCTTTGAAAACTTCTTGTTGATTTGGCATCGGTAGGCATCAAACCCCTAACCACAGGTGAAACACTTTCTTCTAGCTTCCTCATACGGTTTTCCCGGATTCCTTTCTGAACTTGTTGTACTCGGTAAAGGTCAGCGACACAACGGTAGGCTTCCTTGGTTTGAGCAGGATAGAACCGCTCGCGTAACTTAACCTTCAGGTCTTCCCAACTGAACTCCGGATCTTGTCTACAAGCTGGTCTTTCAAGCATCCACCACGAATCCGCTTCTTGCCTAAGGTAGAACGTAGTTAACTCCACATGGCGATCCTCTGGGCAGACCACCGCTTCGAAGATCTTGTCAAACATCCGGATCCACTCGTCCAGCACTACGGAATCTTTTTCACCGGCGAAGATCGGGGGACGGAGACTTGAGACTTGGCGTACTACGTCACGATTCCCAATCTGAAGAGGGTGGTTGTTGAGGAGGGCGTTGCTTAGCGTCTGGGTGATCTGCGTCAGTTGATGAAGGCTTTGAGCTAACTGCTCGTTGGTGACTGCTTCTGAAAACCTTGCACGACGTCTCGATGGTGTCATCCTTGACTTCCACAGCAACAGCACGATAACGGGAGGAAACTTAGGACGCGCACCCTTACCTGGTGCCTTAACAATAGAGAACCAAAGATAATAGGAAAACAAAGCACAGAAAACACAACAGAAAATGACACAAGAACTCACAACCTCACCGCGCGTCCTAAAGTCCTAAGTCCTAAACACTTAGACTCTTAAGGCCGCTTAGGGTCTCAAACCACACTTAACTGCTTAAAAGTCTAGACCCTAACATCCTAGGCTCTGATACCAACTGTAACACCCCCGATTTCAATACCAAATTAAACCTTAAACATGCAGATAATTCTAACCATAAAAGCATACACAGCGGAAGACTTAAGCATGAAATAGATGGAAAACGTAGAGTGCTATGCCACGCTCACACAACGGTGAACGCACAGGCATAAACATCTGCAACATAATCTATCAATCCCAAAAACAAAGTCACAACATAAGCCTAGATTCTAAACAAAGGTACGCAGGCCCAAACCATCATAAGGAAAAGGGGATCTACTCTATCTGCCTCTAAACCGCGCTCTCATCTACTCAGCACCTGAAAGAACACAGATATATATGGGACGACGCCCGGTCAGCGAATGATGCTGGTAACCCACCAATACATGTGAAATATCATATGTAGATAGTTTATATATATAAAATCATTTGCGAAACAGGATATAATATATATCAATTTCAAAAGTAGAGATCAACACAAGACTCTATGCACTCACAATAAAGATAAGGGAACACATCCCAAGACATCAAGAAGTACAATGACACTCAAGAATGGCTCAAGGCGTAAACTACCATCACACAGTAGATTATCACCCGACATGCATAACGCAATAGAATAAGGACACAACCATTGGCAATACATGTCTTTGTGACAACACAGGTCACAAATAGAGAAATAAACAACAACGGCTACACAAGCCTTCGTGACATCACCCATCACGAATTGATATGCCTTCCTTATGCCCGGTTCCAACCTTATGGCTACACCCAACCTTATAGCTAGTTCCAACCTGTACCTCCAGGACCCCTGTACACCAAGTCCAACCTTATTCCCCCGAGGACCGTCGTCCCCACTCTGACAATCTCCGATCCAACAATACCACCGATTTCATAGTACACGAGGGTACCAATCACACATGGCAACACATGCCTTGGTAACACATGTTACCCTTTAACAAATACGTGAACCTTACACATAGGTCACAAACTCCCTAATTGCGTCATGGCCACCACGAGGACCACTGCCGTACCTTAGTGACTAATGTCCCATACCATTAATCGTGTAATCTAGGTACAGCCACACACACCACACCACAATGGGAATCAATCAACAAGGAATGGATCACAATTCGACTCCAACGATGATTAACACAAGTCATCATCCATAAAAGGAAAGGACAAACAACACACACGCTAGCATTGAAACACCAAACTAGCATGCTTATCAAACGGGTAAACCAAACATAGTTCCGAAGAACACGCAAGACTCACCATGGTTCAACGAATCACAATGTTGAACACTTAGCACGATTCAAGACACCAAAACCTACATGGAATCCTACCATATAGTTATAGACATACGAAACATCAAGAAGACACTCAAATAGTTCCACAAAAGAACATCGAGAAGTCAAAAGACCAAATACCGAGTCAAAAGAATCACGGGGAACAAATCCCCAACCATCATCAAAATACGTACCCGCGGGTGGGGCCACGGGTGGACTCCCACCCGTGGTTCCGCCCGCGGGAACCTACTCCCACCAGCCATGTACCCCGCGGGTGGGGCGGCGGGTGGAGCTCTGCCCGCCGTTCCGCCCGCGGGTACAAAACTCTGTACCAAATAATCCCTTCGGGGATTTTCAACACCAAGCTCAAATTCAAGTCCAAAACATGCCAAATCTCACCAAATACAACAAAATGACTTGATTCAAAGGAATAGCCAAGCAATGGCATACATGAACCCTAATAACAAGCTCTAGATATGCATTTTCACAAGACAATGCATCAACACTCAAATTTCATAGCAAAATCACATGTAGAATCCAATAAATCATCATATAGGTAAGTAAAATAGATTTTTGTAGAGCATGGGTTACCTCTTGTAGACAAAAAACTTCACAAAGCTCCTAATAAGGTTCACCTTCCACACCCACTTCAAGAACACACCAAAAGATCATAAAGATTCTATCTTTAAGGAAAGACACCTTAGAAAACAATAAAAACACAATATAAACATAGATCTTACCCTCCTAAATGCTCAAAGGTAGGAAAGGTGGAATCTTGAACACAAACTTTGAAGATTTGGTAAAGCTCCAACTTGGCTTGGAAGAAAAGCTATCTAACTTGTAGAGAGAAGGAGGAGCTGAAGTTTAGAAAGTGTAAGGGAAAGAATGAAGGGTGTCTTCAAGGTTAGCTTGCATTGCTAACATATGGTGAAATGTCTTGATTACCCTTACTAAAATGAAGAGGTGTAAGGGAACAAGGGAACCACAAACAAAGCTTAAGGTACAACACTTGACTTTGGGTTGACTAGTCAATTTCTAGTCCCCGACTATTGAATTTTCAGGAATTTAAGGAATTAATCTATCAATTGGATTAGGATTAGTGACTTAATTAATCCCTTAATTGAATTTGGATTACGGGGTGTCACATTCCAATAGACAACGAAGGAAAACAAGGCAACACACATAGATAACAAAGAACAAGATGCGTTCTAAAGACAAGGGTGGCTAGAAAAAGATTACCTGCTAACTCCTCCTCAACTAAGCCCTCGGTCTCCGCCTGCGATCGCCCCATCACAAAGACTCTCCCCGATGGTCTGGCCCCGGCTGCTCCACGGCTCGAGCTACCTCTTGCTGCTCCTCCGGATCCTGGAGGTGGTGGCAACGCCCTTTGGTTGACTTGCTGAGGGCACTCGGCGATCTTGTGTCCCTTCTCTCCACAACGGAAACATCGTGACACGAAGCCATTGCAATCCTGGCCTGCATGCACCTTCCCACATCTACGGCAAGGGAACGCCTTGGCTTGATTTCCATGCTCCGCTCGATTTGATCCCTGGGTCGGAGACGACACATTCTTGGCTTGAAAGCTCGGTCGCTGCTTCTTTTAGTTGGAAGAGCCTCCACTCTCGATCCTCTTTCTTGCAAGCTCATAAGACCCTCGCTGTAGCTGCTGAACACGATACAAATCCGCGGCACTCACATATGCATCCTTCAAAGAGCTCGACCTACTCAAGGTTAAGGCCTTTCGTGCCTCGTAGTTCAAGCTAGCTACGAACTTCTCAACTTTGCGAGCTCGATAGGAACAAGCATCCGGGCGAAGTGCGCAAGCTCTAGAAACTTCTTGTGGTACTCAAACACTGATGAAGATCCTTGCTGAAGATGGAGGAATTCCTCGTACATCGCGGCTCGCACATGCGCCGGGTAGAACCTCTCACGCATCCGATCCTTAAGGGCAGACCAATCAAACTCAGGCTCCTCGAGGCAAGCTGGGCCCTCGTGTATCCACCACAAATCGGCCTCATCTAAAAGCAAAGAAACTAAACCAACTACCCAAACTACAAGCTAACAACCACAGCAAACAAGAGAGAACAATTAAACGCACAACTGAGCAAACAACTACCAACGAACCTACTAACAAAACAATCAAGGGATGCAACAAGGTTCCACAACGAAAACGATAAACGGATGACAAAACTTAAGAGATGGGTTGCAAACGAGGTTTTAAGCAACAAAGGTGCTGGCCAACTAACCAAAGTTAGAGAAACCAAGGGTTCAAATTAAGGTGGTAAGATAGATAGGTTTGGTCACAACGAAGTTCAACACCAAAACCGTCGGTTAACAAATCGAGAGACAAGACTTAGAGATAGGTTGAGGGTTCACAAAGGTAAGACAAGAAAGAAAGATGAGGTGATAGATAAAAGATTTACTGGAAAAGAAAGCTAACTTCACACCGAGCCTAACTCCGGCTCAAAACTAGCCAACGATCTACTCAAAACGGGACGGCTCAGCTAAGGAACAAGCCACAAACAGAAAGGTCCACACACGACAAAACCAGGGTTGCATCTTCAACTACTCTCCGCTGACTTCTTCAACCAAAGGAAGAAAGGTCCACACACGACACAACTTGAGCTCGGTAACCGCTTGAACTTGATCCGTCACCTCCAGACAAGGCTACAACTGCTAGATCCAAAACACGAGCAGGATGTCCTTCTCTCCGGCTCTTGGGCTAACTTGATGCAGGCTGCCAACTTAACACTTGCATTAGCACACCGCCCACAACTCTCTACAAAGCAGCGCTTGAAAACTTCAAAACTTTAGTCCGGATGAAAGGTTTAAAACAAGAACGGTAACAAAGGAGAAAGGTAACTCAGGGGAAAGAAGGCTTATAAGAAACGATTCGGTTCAACGGAAAAGATTAGAGTGAAGGGTTTTAAGGTTCAGAAACTCAAGGACCATGTTACTTAGGAGTAGGATCAAAGTCATCAAAGTTGCAACTTAGGAAATAAGGTTGCCACCTTGCACGGAATCGTTAGAAGCAGGGAATACAAGAACGAGGTTCGATTCAAAGGGGAAGATCAAGGTGAGAGTTTAGGTTCAACAATTCAAATGTTGATTAAGAAGAAGAGAATTGTAAACGAGGTTACAACTTAGGGAGTAAGAATCAAACAGGGTTTAAAGGAGTTGAAAAGAATTTCTCCACGGAGGGTATTCGGTTTAAACTCAAGGAAAAAGTTGATTAGGAAGGGGATCAAGATTTTCAAAGTCACAACTTAGAAAAGATGAGGTCGTAACCTTGAATAGAGTCAAATCAAGAGAGGAACAAGAACGAGGTTTGAAAAGATAGGAAGGATTTCTCGAAAAGGGGCAAGGGATGAAGATCGGTTTCAGGAGGTGAAAGGGTTCGCGACTTCCGACAAAACTTCGACTTTGAGCTGATTACTATGCTTGTTGAACTGAAGGCTCTCTACCTCGACTCCAACGCGGCTTAACTCTTAGACCTTGCCAAATTCCTCCATAAGCTGATGACATTGCCGCCTTGCACAAGATGGTCCGGAAGAAAATGATTGCTTGGCAAAAACGGTGATTGGGTTTGTCTAAAGGAAAAAAGAGATTTCCGAGGCTCAAGGGTAACACTCAAACAAGCTAACGCCCGAAGCTAACACGCAGGAAAGGCACAAAGACGAAGGAAGGTGCAACAAAATGGTACAAGAGCTTACTTCAACGGTTCCCACTTGCATTTGCTTCACGACTGTGGATCATGTTTTGCCGAGGTCCCGACTTCGTACATAGGTCCTGGTTGCTACTTCCACTTAGCCCATTGTTGCTTCCACTTCGATGCTTACTTCCCGACCCAGGCCTTACACTACCAACTAGTTTTGAGTTCGCTAAAGTCTTCTTCTTAACTCTGCACTCAAAGGACCGATGACCCTTCTTGCCACAAGCAAAGCACTCTATCGGTTTCCCAAGACAGTCCATGTCGGGGTGGTCACTTCCACACTTCTTGCAAACGGAGCGCCTTCCCTTAGCCTTGATCTTCCGGATTGGCTGGGGAGCGTTACCTATTTTAAAACCATCTCTTTGAAAACTTCTTGTTGATTCGGCATCGGTAGGCATTAAACCCCTAACCACAGGTGAAACACTTTCTTCTAGCTTCCTCATATGGTTTTCCCGGATTCCTTTCTGAACTTGTTGTACTCGGTAAAGGTCAGCGACACAACAGTAGGCTTCCTTGGCTTGAGCAGGATAGAACCGCTCGCATAACTTAACCTTCAGGTCTTCCCAACTGAACTCCGGATCTTGTCTACAAGCTGGTCTTTCAAGCATCCACCACGAATCCGCTTCTTACCTAAGGTAGAACGTAGCTAACTCCACCTGGCAATCCTCTGGGCATACCACCGCTTCGAAGATCTTGTCAAACATTCGGATCCACTCGTCCAGCATTGTGGAATCTTTTTCACCGGCGAAGATCGGGGGACAGAGACTTGAGACTTGGCGTACTACGTCACGATTCCCAATCTGAAGAGGGTGGTTGTTGAGGAGGGCGTTGCTTAGCGTCTGGGTGATTTGCGTCAATTGATGAAAGCTTTGAGCTAACTTCTTCTGAAGACCTTGCACGACGTCTTGATGGTGCCATCCTCGACTTCTACAGCAACAACACGATAACGGGAGGAAACTTAGGACCCGCACCTTTACCTGGTGCCTTAACTAAAGAGAACCAAAGCTAACAGGAAAACAAAGCACAGAAAACACAACAGAAAACGACACATGAACTCACAACCTCACCGCGCGTCTTAAAGTCCTAAGTCCTAAACACTTAGATTCTTAAGGTCGCTTAGGGTCTCAAACCACACTTAACTGCTTAAAAGTCTAGACCCTAACATCCTAGGCTCAAACCTAGGCTCTGATACCAAATGTAACACCCCCGATTTCCATACCAAATTAAACCATAAACATGCAGATAATTCTAACCATAAAAGCATACACAGCGAAAGACTTAAGCGTGAAATAGATGGAAAACGTAGAGTGTTATGCCACGCTCACACAACGGTGAACGCACAGGCATAAACATCTGCAACATAATCTATCAATCCCAAAAACATAGTCAACAACATAAGTCTAAAGTCTAAACAAAGGCACGCAGGCCCAAACCATCATAAGGAAAAGAGGATCTACTCTAACTACCTCTAGACCGTGCTCTCATCTACTCAGCACCTGAAAGAACACAGATATATATGGGACGACGCCCGGTCAATGAAAGATGTTGGTAACCCACCATTACATGTGAAATATCATATGTAGATAATTTATATATATATAATCATTTGCGAGACAGGATATAATATATATCAATTTCAAAAGCCAAGATAGAGATCAACACAAGACTCTATGCACTCACAATAAAGATAATGGAACACATCCCAAGACATCAAGAAGTACAACGACACTCAAGAACGGCTCAAGGCGTAATCTACCATCGTACAGTAGATTATCACCTGACATGCATAACGCAATAGAATAAGGACACAACCATTGGCAACACATGCCTTTGTGACAACACATGTCACAAATAGAGAAATACACAACAAAGGCTACACAAGCCTTCATGACATCACCCATCACGAATTGAGATGTCTTCCTTATGCCCGGTTCCAACCTTATAGCTACCCCAACCTTATATCTAGTTCCAACCTTTACCTCCAGGACCCCTGTACACCAAGTCCAACCTTATTCCCCCGAGGACCATCGTCCCCTCTCCGACAATCTCCAACAATACCACCAATTTCATAGTACACGAGGGTACCGATCACACATGGCAACACATGCCTTTGCTAACACATTTTACCCTTTAACAAATACGTGAACCTTACACAAAGGTCACAAACTCCATAATCGCGTCATGGCCACCACGAGGACCACTGCCGTACCTTGGTGACTAATGTCCCATACCATTAGTCTTGCAATCCAGGTACAGCCACACACGCCACACCATCACAAGAATCAATCAACGGATCACAACGAAGATATGAAACCATACTCAACAAGGAAAGGATCACAATCCTTCTCCAACGATGATTAACACAAGTCATCATCCATAAAAGGAAAGGACAAACAACACACACGCTAGAATTTAAATACCAAACTAGCATGCTTATCAAACGGGTAAACCAAACATAGTTTCGAAGAACACGCAAGACTCACCATGGTTCAACGAATCACAATGTTGAACACTTAGCACGATTCAAGACACCAAAACCTACATGGATTCCTACCATAAAGTTATAGACATACGAAACATCAAGAAGACGCTCAAATAGTACCACAAAAGAACATCGGGAAGTTAAAAGACCACATACCGAGTCAAAAGAATCACGGGGAACAAATCCCCAACCATCATCAAAATACGTACCCGCGGGTGGGGCCACAGGTGGACCCCCACCCGTGGTTCCACCCGCGGGAACCTACTCCCACCAGCCATGTACCCCGCGGGTGGGGCGGCGGGTGGAGCTCTGCCCGCCGTTCCGCCCGCGGGTACACAACCCTGTACCAAATAATCCCTTCGGGGATTTTCAACACCAAGCTCAAATTCAAGTCCAAAACATGCCAAATCTCACCAAATACAACAAAATGACTTGATTCAAAGGAATAGCCAAGCAATGGCATACAAGAACCCTAATAACAAGCTCTAGATATGCATTTTCACAAGACAATGCATCAACACTCACATTTCATAGCAAAATCACATGTAGAATCCAATAAATCATCATATAGGTAAGCAAAATAGATTTTTTAGAGCATGGGTTACCTCTTGTAGACAAAAACCTTCCCTTAACACTTCACAAAGCTCCTAATAAGGTTCACCTTCCACACCCACTTCAAGAACACACCAAAAGATCATAAAGATTCTATCTTTAAGGAAAGACACCTTAGAAAACACTAAAAACACAAGATAAACATAGATCTTACCCTCCTAGATGCTCAAAGGTATAGGAAAGGTGGAATCTTGAAGACAAACTTTGAAGATTTGGTAAAGCTACAACTTGGCTTGGAAGAAAAGCTATCTAACTTTTAGAGAGAAGGAGGAGCTCAAGTTTAGAAAGTGTAAGGGAAAGAATGAAGGGTGTCTTCTAGGTTAGCTTGCATTACTAACATAAGGTGAAATGTCTTGATTACCCTTACTAAAATGAAGAGGTGTATGGGAACAAGGGAACTACTCACAAAACTTAAGGTACATCACTTGACTTTGGGTTGACTTGTCAATTACTAGTCCCCGACTATTGAATTTTCAGGAATTTAAGGAATTAATCTATCAATTGGATTAGGATTAGTTACTTAATTAATCCCTTAATTGAATTTGGATTACGGGGTGTCACATCCTCTCCCCCTTCAAAGAAGCTTCGTCCCCGAAGCTTGGGTACAAACGATGAAATGAAACAACAATGTGACAAGAGTGTCAAGAACATCCTTATTTGGATTATGGGGTGTCACATTCGATCTCTGGCAACTCCTCTTTTCCCCTCCTGTGACACCCCGTAAATCCAAACTCTAATCAAAGATTAATTAGAGAATTAATCCTAGCCTCTTTGTTAATTTATTCCTAAAAATCATGAAATTCGATAGTCGAGGGACTAGATTTTGACTAGTCACTAAAGTCAAAGGGTTGTACCTTGTGCTTCTTGAGTTGTGCCCTTGTTCCCTTGTATTTCCAATTCTAGTAAGGGTAGGGATGTCTTTCTACCTAAGGTTTGTGGTCCAAGCTAACCTAGCTACACTTCTTCATTTCATTCACCCTACAATCTAAACACAAAAATCTCTAGCTTCTCTCTAAAAAGGTGTAGCTTCTTCTCCAAGCTAGGATTTGAGCATCCCAAATCTTGCAAGTTGGATTCCAAGATTCCTACTTCTTCATCTTGAGCATAGGGGAGGGTAAGATCCTTGGTCTTTTGTGTTTTTAACCTCCTTTTAGGTGTCTTTTTCTAAAAGATAGAATCTTTGTTGTCTTTTGGTTTGTGTATGAAGTTGGTGTAGAAGAGGGGCTTTAGGAAAGGCTTTCTAGGGGTGAAAAGAAGAAGTTATTAGGCTACAAAAGTAACCCATGCCTTACAAAACCTATTTTCTTACTTATATGATGATTCTTGGCTTCTACTTGTGATTCTTGTGTTGAAATATGAGATTTGATGCATTGTCTTGTGGTGATGCATGTTTAGAGCTTGTTCTTAGGGTTCTTGAATGCCATTTCTTGGCTATTTCTTGGGTTCAAGTCATATTGTTATTTTGTGTGAGATTTTGGGTGTTTTGGACATGTTGTTGAAATTCCCCGAAGGGATTATTTTGGTGTACAGGGTGTACCTGCGGGCGGAACGGTGGGCAGAGGCCTATCCGCGGGGAACGAAAGGCTCATGGGTATGTACCCGCGGGCAGAGGTCCACCCGTGGCCCCACCCGCGGGGAACACTGTTGGACGATGGCGGGGATTTGTTCCCCGTGATTCTTTTGACTCGGTATTGATGTTTTGACCTCCCAATGTTGTTTTATTGGGCTATTTGTGAGTCTTCTTGATGTTTCGTATGTCTAGAACGATATGTTAGGAATCCATGTAGGATTTGGTGTCTTGAATCGTGCTAAGGGTCCGACTTTTTGATTCGTTGGACCATTGTGAGTTTTGAATTTTCTATAGAACTACTTTTGGTTTACCCGTTTGATAAGCATGCTAGTTTGATGTTGAAATGCTAGTATGTGCAGTTTGTTCTTTCTTATTGGGATTGGCAACTTGTGTTGACCATCGTTTGGTGTCGGATTGTGATCCTTCGCTGTTGAGTATGGTTTCATGTCTTTGTTGTGATCCATTGATTGATTCCTATGATGTGAACGTATGTAATCGTTGTACCCTTTTGATTGATACTTGATTAAGGTTATTGTGGAACCTTAGTCTTCTTTGTAATGATGATGACTTGTGTGACTATGATTGAATGTGGGTGGTTGTTACTTGAGCTTTGCTCACATGTAGGTGGTTGTGTGAATGAAATGAATAGTACCCCGTGTACTGAAATGTAGGTGGTATGTTGGAGATTATTAGAGGGGGGACCACGGTCCCTGGCGGTATAAGGTTGGACTCAGAAGTACAGGGTGGCACTAGGAGGTAATGGTTGGAACTGAAATAAGGTCGGGGGTAGCTATAAGGTTGGAACAGGGCATAAGGTTGGAACTATGAAACTTGTGACATGTAGTTGCCATATTGTGAATGTGTATTCTTGCTAATGAGCATGTCTTGATGTATTCTACTTTGTGGTTAGTAGAATGCATATTGAGTTGTATTGTCTTTCATGATTCTTGTCTTGTTATTGTCGTAAGGATGGTGATTCCTTTTCCTTTTGAGAGTGTTAATGAGTCCTTGAAGTTAACTTCTCTCTATGGCTTTTGAAATGATATATACTGTATTCCGTTTCAAAATGGTTTTGACTTATACTTATCTATATATGCTATTTAACGCGTATTGATGGGTTACCAGCAATATTCGCTGACC
The DNA here is from genome assembly GCF_001879475.1 of Ipomoea nil. NCBI lineage: Eukaryota > Viridiplantae > Streptophyta > Magnoliopsida > Solanales > Convolvulaceae > Ipomoea > Ipomoea nil. The sequence continues at coordinate 293,882 of NW_017619843.1, read as the reverse complement.
GGGTGTCATCCCCATGTTATGTTTTCCTTGTTCTATAGGTTTTGAGTAGATGCCCAATAGCGCTAGACTTGGAGCGTTAGATAGCTTAGTCACCTTGTCTAGACGTTTTGTTTTGATGGCCTGTGAGCCTTTTGAGCGGCCTGTGTGCCTTGACTCTGATTGATTTGTTTAAACTGTTTAGTTTTCCCGCTTGTGCATCTTTAGTACTTTAAGATATGGCATAATACCCCCATTTAGACTTGCTTCCGCTTAATGTTTAATGGATGATTAGATTGCTTATCTCTTACCTTTTAAGTTTTAAAAAATGTGGTAAAAATCGGGGGTGTTACACCTCTGTTCCGCCGAGCTGGGCAATAGATGGAAACCTCCCTTCCTCTGGCGTCAACAATGGACAGCAACAACAGAGCTTGGACGGCGAAGTTGATCTCTTGGTCTGGTCTAGGCAGCAGCAATGCTCAGCGAGCTCTTCTCTTTCTTGTCGACGGTAGGAAAGCAGCGGCGGAGTGGCGGAGTTTGCGAAGCAACCGGCAGCTGCTCTTCTTTTAGAACTTTGAAATTTTATATTATTTTAGAAAAATCTAGAAGTGAATTCTTAGACAATTGTATTCAATGCATTGTAATAGAACAAATTATGGATTGTTTTCAATAGTGTTGTTTTAGCCTGTGCGTTTGGATATAGGTTATCTAAACGTGGCGTAGCATCCCTTTTTTCCTTTTGTTTTGTTTAGCTTCCGCAACTAAAAATGGTTTTTAATAAAATAAATTCATTTTTATAAGTTATTTTGGTTAATGGAAAATGGGGGTGTTACAGCAGTGGCGCGGGTGGAGGTGCTACCATTGTTCCACCCGCGGCTTTGGCGGTTGGAAAAAGATTAAGATGGTGAGCTTCTGGTTTCATTTTGGGTGTTGTTGCTTAGTTGTGTTAATTAGTTTTTGTTAAGTAAAGATTATTAAGAAATGTTTTAGTGTAGTGGTAAGGAAGGTATTTGGTGATGGGAGAAGCTAGGGTTTGAATCCTACCTCTATTTAATTAATAGTTTTATTAAGTAAGCTTGGTTGTTAGCTTAACTACTAGTGTATTAGTGTTGTGATTAATTTATTAATAGGATGCTTGGCTTAGATGGTTGTGTTTGTGGGTAAATTAGGTAAGAACTAGGGTTTAAATCCCCTTATGAGTTTAGCTAGTTTTAATTAGCTTATTTGTTAACTAGTGAAGATCCGGTTTAATCCACAGGTTCCCGGTAGCATGGCTTTATCAGTTGAGCCTAAGTTAGCATTTTTTTGGATGGTTAAGCGAATGAGGTAACCCATGCTACACAAAACCTATTTTCACTTGATAATAATGATTATTGGCTTCTATGTGATATTCTTGATGTGTTTGAGTGATTGATGCATGATCTTGTGATAATGCATGTTTAGAGCTTGTATTTTAGGGTTCTTGAATTCTATTGTATGAGCTATTCATAGGTTCAAGTCATATCTTTGTTGTGTGGAAGATTTGGGGTCATTTGGACTTGAACTTGGCCTTGAAAGTGAATTTTCGCGAATGCTGATTTTTAGGCCCTGATGTACCCCGCGGGTACTACCACGAGTGGAGCCCTACCCGTGGCCCCACCCGCGGGGAACATATGTGGGGATTGCGGGGGTTTGTTCCCCGTGATCCTTTCTTCTTGGTATTTGATGTTTTGACCTCCCGTTGTTGAATTATTGAGCTTTTGTGAGTCTTCTTGATGTTAGGACTTGGTGTCTTGAATCGTGCTTGTGGTCCAACTTTGTGATTCGTTGGACTATTGTGAGTCTTTGCGGTTCATTGGAACCATTTTGGTTTACCCGTTTGATATGCATGCTAGTTTTGGTGTCATTGATGCTAATATGTATTGTTTGTCCCTTTCTATTGAGGATTGGCAACTCGTGTTGCCAACCATGTTGATATTGGATTGAGGTCCATTGTTTTTGTTGAGTATCGTTTCATGTCCTTCATTGAAACCCCTTGCTCGGATCCCTTGATGTGATCCTGTGTGTATGATTATTCCTTTATTAAGCTATTGTTGAGCTTATCCTTTGTTGTACACACTTTGTGTGGAATCTATACTAGGTGTTTTTGTATCTCTAGATTCCGTGTCTATTGACTCTTGTTGAGATGATGGGTTGATGTGATGAGATGATTGAGCTGGTAAAGTGGACAGTGTGGGACTTATGTGTGAATGCATCCGGTAGTGGGTTTAAAGCTCTGGATTGGGCTGCGGTCCTTGTCATTGCGATGACACTAGCATGTAATCCGGGTCGTTGCGATGACAACGTGATACATGATTGATGATTTGGAGCCCTCCACACTGATCCACTATGAATCGAGTCGTAGTGCTGACTCCACGGTATATGACTTGGTGCAATTATGTCCTAGGTGGACTTGGAACTTGGAAGTTGAACTTGAAACTATGAAACTGATGACATGAAGTTGTCATTGGTGGATTTGAATTCCTTGCTTATGAGCATGTCTTGATGTACTCTACCTTGTGATGGGTATGTTACATCCTGAGTTGTGTTGTCTATGTTGGTTGTGGTCTTGTCTTTGTTGTGAGGGTGATGATCCTCGTTTTTGTTGTGTGATGGTCCTTGATGTTGACTTCTTTTCCTTGGTTTTGAAATGATATATATTGTATTCCCCGTTTCAAATGGTTTTGATTATATCTATCTATATTATGATACTTAACGCGTATTGATGGGTTACCAGCATTATTCGCTGACCGGGTGTTGTCCCTTATTTTTACAGGTTTTGAGTAGATGCCGAGCGCGCTAGATGTGGACTCTAGATAGTATAGATCCCATGCTATACGTTTATCCTTTGTTGGCCTGTGTGCCTTAGAATCGTTGCTGTTTTGTTAGATTGTTATTGACTAGCCTGTGCACCCATGGTTTATGGGTGTAGCATAACATCTCTCCGATTTTAATTAAATTTCCGCTATTGTTTATCTTTATGATTAGATGTTTACCTTTGAATTTAAGTTTTAAAAATGTGGTAAAAATTGGGGGTGTTACAATCACCGACCTTTGTCATTATATGCCACATGCAGTAACGATGGCGAGACTCCGGAAATTCTTTCGCAATCACGACCTTCATCGCTGGGTCTTGATCGGTTATTGTGATAGACAATGTGCTACCCATTACGTTCTTGAAGTTCCTTAGGACCCAACAATACGAGTCCACATCTTCCCTAGCAATCAGTGCTGCTGTAACACCCCCAAATTTTCGAAACTTTTAAAACTTATGTAATAAAGGTAATTTCTCATTAAATCCCAAACAGAGCATTACTAAACATAAGTGTGCGAGGTGCTATGCCACATCTGAGCTGGAGAACTCAGATGCACAGGCTAAACTAACTAAATATCCTCAATACAACGTCATGGCACGCAGGCCGAAAGGAAAAACTATCTATCTAATCCAAGTTCTTCTAGCGCGCTCCGGAAGCTAATCATCTGTGCCTGAAAGCCAAATATATCTGTTCAGCGAATGATGCTGGTAACCCACTCCAAAGCGTTGAAGTACAATATAGGTAAATATATATATATATATATATATATATATGAAAACCATTTTGAACCAGGAAGATATATACTTAGGAGACTCTAGCTTTAAAACCAGAAATAGACTCGACAGGTAGGGATGAACACATTAAACAATGATAATCAATTATATAGAGACAACATCATAAGATCATGTATCTAAGGTCACAGCTCTCTTTCAAACCATTCACATCATCATTCAATCAATCATCCTTGTCACACAAGCACACTTTGGTGGCGCCACGGGACCAATCGCATGCCCCAAACAAGAGGGTTAGTGCATATAGCACAAACACGGCTCCGCAGCACCCTACCTCATACCGCAGCATGAAGGAATTGACCGCAGCCAATTGTATAGCCCGTCGATAGTTTCAACGGCGGATTACAGCCCTACACACCGCTGACGCGCTCAGTCGGTGGACTGTGATCCTCTTTTGGGGACTACGACCCTACACACCGCTTGACAAGCTCAGTCGGTGGGTCATAGCTGATCAAAGCCCTACACACCGCCTGAGAGACTCATTCGGTGGGCAATGATCTTTTGGGACTACGTCCCTACACACCGCTGGCACATACACTCGGTGGATCGCAGCCGACCATAGCCCTACACACCGCCTGATCACTCATTCGGTGGACTATGGCCTTCCTCGGGCTAGTGGCCCTACACACCGCCTGGCGCGTCCAGTCGGTGGACCATAGCACACGAGGCCCATGTGGACCGCAGCCCAAGAAGTGAGTCACTGACCGCAGCCAGGAGAATGAACCGCAGCTCATGAGTAACCAGTTTGACCACAGCCAAGATAACGAACCACAGCTCGTGTATAACCGCCACGGGTAGGTGGCGGGTACGCCTACCCCCCACTGACTGCTTTTCAAAATATACGCCCCGAGATCCTTCGTGGAACCCGAAACCATGCTTAGACACTTTTAAACGCAACTGATGACACCATGTAGACAATTAACGGATCAAAAGCAAGAATCACATAGAACACATCTTATCATGACTTCTAAACATAATCAACACCCGAACATGTGAATTCCCACCCAAATATACCAAGATTATCACAATACGAATTTCACGATTCATCCTAGGGCTCTAATCATATTTAAATCATCAATCATAGTTCATCTTTAATATCAAGAAACATTAAGATTTATCAAGAATATCATCAAGATCATCTTATCACCATCAAGATCATCAAGATCACACATAAAATCATCACATCATTCATCAAGATCACATCATAATTTTCATAGAAGACTTCATCAAGACACAAGCATATAGAGGGAGCCAAAGAAGAAGATTATAGCAAAGAAAATAGGTTTTGTTGAGACATGGGTTACCTCTTAGCCTTAATTAAGTTCATTGGCTATGAAGGGTCTTTCTTTAAGATCTCTTCTTTCTTGATTTCTTCTATGGGAATTCTTGGGAATTCTTGTGTGGTGAAAGTTATTGTGGTGTGGGTTCTAGGTGCCTCCTATGCCCCTATTTATATATCTAAGAGTCCTAATTAGGGTTTAAATGGTATGGGCTTGCTAATTCTATTCCTTACAGGACTAAGGGGTTGGTTTTAGGGATAAGGGTCCATGGACTATGGTGGACCCCTTTTTAGTTAATTAATGGATTTTAATTCTCTTTTTAGGGTAAGTAATTAAATAATTAGTTTGGTTTAGGGGTCATAACACGGGGTGTTACACTCTTCCCCCCCCCCCCCCTTACAAGAGGCTTCATCCCCGAAGCCGGTGCGTGGATCCATTCTTTCACCCCTGGACGTCACGTATTTTGGCCTCCTGGTTAGGAAATGTGGCTCCACGTGTTGTCTTTGCTGGGGTAGATTGGATTTCTGGTGAGGTGGCGATTGGAAAGTTCGGGTCTACCTTGGTTTCCTGCTCCTGAGCTGGATGCCCTACGAGTGCCCAATATGGTCTCGATTGCTGCCACCCTCTGGTCGAGTGCACGCGTCGCGTGGATTAGGGACGAGAATCCTTCATCAATGATTTGGTTTTGCCAAGTGAGCTGCGCGAGGATGCGCTCGTTGATGGATTCTTCATTTCGGCCCCCTAGGTTTCCCCTTTCTTGTGCGGGCGTCGTGGGTTAGGTTCGCTATCCTCCTCTTGTTCCTCATTTCCTTCCAGTCCCCCACATTCTTGCATTGCCCGTTTTAGCTTTTTGTTGGAGATATCTTGTTGATCAACCAATTCCCTTCGTTCCTCTTCGGGTTTAAGGCAAACCTCCTCGAGGGTGATGTATTGTCCCCCTTCGGTGTAGTAGATGTCATTGCGGCGGAGGTTCTGGGCATTGAAAACCATACCGCTTACGGGCTTGATCTCTGTGTGGCTCAGGTCCACTCTCTTTTTCTCCATGATCCAACTTAGGATCATCCCGTAAGGTAGACTAAGCCGGTTGTTAGTCTTGCAAAACTCCATGTGTTTCAACATAAGGGCCGGTAGATTGAACTTGATTTTGTGCTGTAGGAAGTAGGCAAAGGTACACTCCAGGCTTCCCACATCCTTGCTCTTGTTGTTCGTAGGCAACAAGCTATCAGTTACAATCATGACTAGTATCTTTTGTTCAGCGGTTAGCCATTTCCTGTTAGGTCGGGTGGCCAAGGTGAAGCCTTCTTCCTTTCCTAGTAGGTACCCGAGGTAGTCCATATACCCCGTGCCTTGGGTACCGACCCACCCCTTCCGGTCGTAGTCAGACACACCCGTGGTGGTCAGTTTTTAGGAGTTCGGCCAAGCGGCCTTCGGAGAGTACTATCTCCTTGCCCCGGACTTTAGCGGTGATTTCCAATTTGTCACCCCGCTTGACGGATACTAAGTGGTGGTAGAATTCTTTCACCAATTCGGGTATGTGTCCCCCTTGATTGCGAGACAAGTATCTAGGAGTCCTTGAAATTTAAGCATATCAACTAACTCCGGAGAGAATTGGTCGGGTTCGAGAGCTTTACCTCCGATTACCGTGTAATCGGCGTTGTTCCATTCCGGGGTCTGGATTCCAACGGGCTTTTTCGGCATTTTGAAATCCCTCGAGGTGGTGATATTTTTCCGGTGAGACTCCGGCGAACTTCCGGTGGGATTCCGGCGACGAGGCTTTTCCGACGGAAAAAGGGGCGGCAGCGTGGCTTGGCCTTGGCGACGGCTCGGGTTGACGGTGAGGTGGCGGTGGACCTGGGCGGAGCCGGGGCAGCAGCGGTGTGTGTGGCAGTGGGGCGTGGCCGGTCGAGCTATGGGTGCTACGTGGCAACGGGTTGTGGCCGTGCGAGGCGTCGACGGCAGGCGCACGGGGTGGTGGTGCTGACTGGGTGGCAGGCGGCGGCTGTTGACAGCGGTTGCTGGCGGGGTGAGGTGTTTCGGGTGACTGACGGCGGCGTGAAGTGGGGAGAGAGAAGGAGAGAGAGAGAGGATGAGGGAGTGTGGAGGAAGAAGAAGGGTTTTTAATCTGGGGATTTTGTGGGTTTTAGGGGTTTGTAGGGGTTTAAGAAGGGAGTGTTCCCTTAAAGATTCAAGAATCACTCATGGCTTAGTGGTTAGGGATTTGGGTTTACAAGTGGGAGGTTTAGGGTTCAATCCCCTTTGGTGACATTAATATTCTTTGTTGTGTATTCCTTGGCTAGTTCTTTCTTTTGTCTTCTAGTGGTAGAAGATTTGGTTGGTCCTTCTTTGTTGTTGATGCGGGTTTTTGGGGTAGTCTAGTCCTTTTTCTTTATGCTTAATTATCTTGATTTTGCTTCTTTATTTATAATAATTCCGAAGTAGCTAATCTAAACAAGTAATTCTACTACGAGGGTGGTTACAGGGGATTTGCTAGTTACCCTAAGCAGAACTCGTCTCCTTGGTTTTCTTCTGGTTAGTTTGCGGGATCTTCGTCTCCTGGGGCCATGTTTTCTTCGTCGAGGTTGCCCTCGTTCTCGAGTTCGGTTTGTGTGCGGCTCATGACGAACACCTTTCCGGGGGCACCATAATTCCCTTGATTGTTTGTGCCTCCACGTTGGCCCATGACTGTAGGGCATGAGTTCGAGGGTTGAGTGCACTGGAAGGACTTGTGTCCTTCTCCTCCACAGTTGAAGCATCGCCAGGGATTTCCCATGCAATCTTTGCCTCTATGGTCTTTGTTGCATCTTTGGCAAGGGAAGCTCCTTGTACTGGCTTCGTTGTTTCTTAGGGGTGACCTTTGGCCAGCTGGATTGCTTGGTGTTGTGTTAGCGTCGTTTCTCATCCTTTTCATAGGTGGTGCCCCACCCCCTGTGTTCCTTTTTCGAATCTGTTCCTGAGCCCCACGTTGTAGTAGTTGGATTCGATAGAGATTGGCGGCACTGGAGTAAGCCTCATTGAGGGTCAAGGGTCCGCTTACTACTAGTGCTTTCCAGGCTTCGAAGTTGAGGCCTGATATAAACCTTTCTATTTTGGTTGCCTCTGTGGGGACTAGTTCAGGTGCGAAGCGTGCCAACTCGAGGAACCGTTTGTGGTATTCCATGACGGTAGTCGTTCCTTGTTTCAGGTGGAGGAACTCTTCGTGAATGGATGCTCTTATGTGTGCCGGGTAGAATCGTTCTCGCAGTCATGTTTTTAGGTTTTCCCAGTTGAACCCTGGTTCCTGTCTGTAAGTGGGTCCCTCGTGGATCCACCAAAGGTCCGCCTCGTGCCCGAAGTAGAATGAGGCTATCTCTACACGACGTTCTTCTGGACATTCTACCAATCCCAGAATCTTGTCGAAGGTCCGAATCCATTCCTCAAGGATTGCAGGATCTTTTTCTCCCGAGAAAGTGGCTGGTCGATGATTTGAAACTTGTCGGGCGATTTCTGAGTTTATGTTTGGTGGAGGTGGTGGTGGTCTGTTGTTGTGGAGAGCTATGTCGCTCAGTGCTTGGGCGACTTGGGTTAGTTGCTGTAGAGTTTGAGCCAGGGGATCGTGTGTGGCGGGTTCTGGAGTCCTTGATTGTCTTCTATTTGGTGTCATGCTGCTGATCTACTGAGCCAATATTTATAGTGATATCGAGTTAGAGTGTTGCACACTTACCTTGATGTGATAAGCGAAGGGGGAGTTCTTTAAATTAAGTGTGAATTAGGGTGAGGGGAAGGTTAGGGGGCTCACAATCTCACCGCGCGTCCTAAGATTCCTAAATCCTATGTTCTTGAAAACCTAGAGTTTAAGCCTAATGTCCTAGAGTCTGGTCTTAAGAGTCTTGTCCTAGGATTAAACTTAGGCTCTGATACCATCTGTAACACCCCCAAAATTTCGAAACTTTTAAAACTTATGTAATAAAGGTAATTTCTCATTAAATCCCAAACAGATCATTACAAAACATGCGGGGTGCTATGCCACATCTGAGCTGGGGAACTCAGATGCACAGGCTAAACTAACTAAATATCCTCAATACAACGTCATGGCACGCATGCCGAAAGGAAAAACTATCTATCTAATCCAAGTTCTTCTTGCACGCTCCGGAAGCTAATCATCTGTGCCTGAAAGCCAAATATATCTGTTCAGCGAATGATGCTGGTAACCCACTCCAATGCGTTGAAGTACAATATAGGTAAATATATATATATATATATATATATATATATATATATATATATATATATATATATATATATATATATATATATACGAAAACCATTTTGAAGCAGGAAGATATATACTTAGGAGACTCTAGCTTTAAAACCAGGAATAGACTAGAGAGGTAGGTATGAACACATTAAACAATGATAATCAATTATATAGAGACAACATCATAAGATCATGTATTTAAGGTTACAGCTCTCTTTCAAACCATTCACATCATCATTCAATCAATCATCCTTGTCACACAAGCACGCTTTGGTGGCGCCACGAGACCAATCACATGCCCCAAACATGAGGGTTAGTGCATATAGCACTAACACGGCCCCGCAACACCCTACCTCATACCGCAGCATAAAGGAATTGATCGCAACCAATTGTATAGACTGTCGATAGTTTCAACGGCGGATCACAGCCCTACACACTGCTGACGCGCTCAGTCGGTGGACTGTGATCCTCTTTTGGGGACTACGACCCTACACATCGCTTGACGAGCTCAGTCGGTGGGTCGTAGCTGATCAAAGCCCTACACACCGCCTGAGAGACTCATTCGGTGGGCAATGATCTTTGGGGACTACGACCCTACACACCGCTGGCACATACACTCGGTGGATCACAGCCGACCATAGCCCTACACACCACCTGATCACTCATTCGGTGGACTATGGCCTTCCTCGGGCTAGTGGCCCTACACACCGCCTGGCGCGTCCAGTCGGTCATAGCACACGAGGCCCATGTGGACCGCAACCCAAGAAGTGAGTCACTGACCGCAGCCAGGAGAATGAACCGCAGCTCATGAGTAACCAGTTTGACCGCAGCCAAGATAACGAACCGCAGCTCGTGTATAACCAATTTGATCGCAACCAAATTGGGGTATCATGCTCACATAACACATAGCAACACATATTAGCACATAGGGAAGGGGGGAAAGCGTATAAATAAACTTATGCGTGTTTATCCACATACTAAGATTAGACCTAAGGGGTTCATACATCTTCCTCCTAGGTCAACGGGTTACCGATTCAACTTGCATGCAATATACAAGACTCTTTTATCCTACAAACGGTACCCGAAACATCAACTAGACTCATGCACGACAAACGGAGTCCGTTGGGACACCACGGGGGCTGGGGAACATCAAACGGGGAAGCCGAAGTCCCAAAGTGGGCAAATTCCAGCGGGTGGCCGGCAGGTGGAGGGCCACCCGCCAGCTGCCCGCCGGCGATAGACCTCCGGGCAGCGGGTGCCCGGCGGGCAGACGTCTGCCCGCCGGCTGCCCGCTGCCGGCGGCATTAAAATTGGCCGCGGGTAGGTGGCGGGTCCCCCTACCCCCCACTGACTCCTTCTCAAAATATACGTCTCGGGATCCTTCGTGGAACCCGAAACCATGCTTAGACACTTTTAAACGCAACTGATGACACCACGTAGACAATTAACAGATCAAAAGCAAGAATCACATAGAACACATCTTATCATGGCTTCTAAACATAATCAACACCCGAACATGTGAATTCCCACCCAAATATACCCAGAATATCACAATACGAATTTCACGATTCATCCTAGGGCTCTAATCATATTTAAATCATCAAATCATAGTTCATCTTTAATATCAAGAAACATTAAGATTTATCAAGAATATCATCAAGATCCTCTTATCACCATCAAGATCATCAAGATCACACATAAAATCATCACATCATTCATCAAGATCACATCATAATTTTCATAGAAGATTTCATCAAGACACAAGCATATAGAGGGATCCAAGAAGAAGATTATAGCAAAGGAAATAGGTTTTGTTGAGACATGGGTTACCTCTTAGCCTTAATTAAGTTCATTGGCTATGAAGGGTCTTTCTTTAAGATCTCTTCTTTCTTGATTTCTCCTATGGGAATTCTTGGGAATTCTTGTGTGGTGAAAGTTATTGTGGTGTGGGTTCTAGGTGCCTCCTATGCCCCTATTTATATATCTAAGAGTCCTAATTAGGGTCTAAATGGTATGGGCTTGCTAATTCTATTCCTTACAGGACTAAGGGGTTGGTTTTAGGGATAAGGGTCCATGGACTATGGTGGACCCCATTTTAGTTAATTAATGGATTTTAGTTCTCTTTTTAGTAAGTAATTAAATAATTAGTTTGGTTTAGGGGTCGTAACACGGGGTGTTACAGCTGCTGCGAATGTCACGCATTTCTTATGGTTGTCTACGCCGGTGAATGGGACAAACACGAGGCTGTACCTACGACACCAGGGAACTAGTTAATTCGTACGTTTAAAACGCACATTCTCTATACACCAAATATTTGAAGCATCCCTACACATTACGTAATGCATGACACATATTTTATAATAACAAGGACCATGCCATTTTTGCACACGCGATTGCACAGTAATGCACCTACCGGGACTATTTTACACTCATACCATGTGCACGACATCACACTGCTGCGCACCAACATTGATAGAAAAAGATTTCACATTTGCACACGCCATATCACATTTATGCATACATCACCTATTTAGATCACCTATATTTTCACTTTACGTAAGCTATAATTATATGGATGTACAATGCACACGCTACATCACACGTACGCACAGCAGAATGTAATTATCCCCTACCATGCACCAGCATACAACTAATACGCACACACAACCATTCACCCACTCTATGTTTACACATATACTACAATTGCATTCTGAAACTTTAGTAACTCAACTATCATACATGTTAGTTTGGTACGTGGCATCGAACGACAAAACATCTCCGAATGCACTATATTGCTTTCGTGCCACACCATCCACCCAGAAAACACGAGCCATATTTTCACTTTACGTAAGCTATAATTATATATCTGTACAATGCACACGCTATAACACACGTAGGCACAGCAGAACGTAATTATCCCCTACCATGCACCGGCATACAACTAATACGCAGACACAACCATTCACCCACTCTATGTTTACACATATACTATAATTGCATTCTGAAACTTTAGTAACTCAACTATCATACCTGTTAGTTTGGTACGTAGCATCGAACGACACAACATCTCCGAATGCACTGTATTGCTTTCGTGCCACACCATCCGCCTAGAAAACACGAGCCAATTGGTCGTTCTCATTTGCCTCGTATTCAAAGTACATATCACTGTAGTCAGCTTTCTTATCAAGGTAGTTGGATATTACCATTTGTGCATCTCCTCTTTTCATGTATGCCAAAATCTTCCTTCTATAATTCTTGAAATCTAATTGCGTAGCTCCCACGTTCTCAACTCCCCCCACCATCTCTGCGTATAGGTCAAAACTCTTACTTGCCCCAATATTAGCTTTTGCGCAATTTGTTATGAATTGTTGATGACCAATATCTAATTTCCTATTCACTTTCAAGAAAGGTTTGTAGCTCTCCTCGCACAAACAGTGTATGTGCGCCTCTTCAAATGTCTTCACTTCATACCTCCACGCACTGTCTCTTTTGAATACAATCTTAGCCATGTACCCAACTCTGTTGGAGGTGCGCCGACACTTGGTCTTTGTGGCTGGTTCCGGAACATAGGTTTCTGTATTTTTTGTTTCCTTAAAACATTCACGAGAACAAACCAATTTCTTTTTCAAGATAACTCTGTACTTGTTCTTTTTATCTGAACTTCAACGCACATCAAAGCCAGCGATAGAAGCGTACTTTTTGTAAAAGTTAATATCGTCCTCTAATGTTGCAAACAACTGCCCCTCGGCTGGTTTTATGGATTGGTCGCATGCCGTTAACCAAATATTGGAACCACTCGGTGATACATCCATAACACAGTTTTGGCCTTCAACTTCATCTTCCATGGGTAGTGCAGTTGTCACACTAAAACGATTTAACATCATTTTAAGTTGTTAACAAAATTCATGTGGTACTTACCGTTAGACATTTGCGTCAATTGTTTTTTTTTCACACGCTTAAAAGCAACCACGCTCACACCTCTATTCTGTCAACAGACGCACACAAACAACCAACAACTACCATTTTTTCCAGTCTGTGTCATTACACACTTCCAAAAATCTGTACCACACGCACACACATCCCATTAGATTTAGGTCGTCCAACCAAACAAACAAACAAAACAAAACAAAACAAAAATTCCTCAGCATATGCACATGCTATGCACATACTCATGTTCGTATACGCACCATCCAACAAAACTAACTTTTACACTAAACGATTTAATAAACCGGGTTTGTTGCGCACGCTTAAAAGCAATAACGCTCACACCTCTATGCCGTGAAAAGAAGCACACAAACAACCAACAACTACCATTTTTGCAATTTGTGTCGTTACACACTTTAAAAAATTTATACCACACGCACACACATCCCATTACATTTAGTTCGTCCAACCAAAAAAAAACAATATCCTCAACATATGCACACGCCTGAACACGTATATGCACATACCTGTGTTGCTACAAGTCATTCCTGAAGCGTGCTCCTTGGTTGTCTGCGCTCCCACCCGTTCGTTTTCAGCCCCCATTCTTCGTCACGCAATTTTTATGTTCAACAGAGGTGTTAAAATAATTTTAAATATCAATTTCCATTCATAATCTCCCTAATATAATGCCAAAGATTCTAATTCAACAGTATCCATAATTAAACAAATAACTACTATTACTATTTAATCCTTTTGATTTCAATATATCCTAAATTACTTTAAGAATCTCTTATAATGTCAACCATTCATGGGAAATGAATCAATGGATATCATGAGATCTCA